>NC_057862.1:51671979-51769479 GCF_019393635.1 Dromiciops gliroides
ATAGAGTAAGTCATGTCGGTCTATGAGTGGGCCCGAGACCTTGCAGGTCAGGGTCACATTCTGCCCTTCAGGACAGACATAGAGCGAGTAAGGAGTGGTGAGCTTCAGGGCTGCCACCTGACCTGTGGGAAGAGATGGAAACCCAGTTACCCCTGCATAAGCACCCACAGGTCAGTCAGCGTGCATGTATCAAGCATCGACCGTGTTCCAGGAACTGTGTTAAGTACTGGTGATGCCAAACCAGAGCCCGGTTCCAAACACAGGCTTAGTCTGGTCCCCATCCTGGAGAAGAACATCTGTCTGCCAGAACCCAGACCACTTCTCCAGAGAAGCATCCCAGCTCTGTTGAACTCCATCCTATGTTATCTGGGCACAGCTACAATCATCGTCGCTGACACATTTGTCCACTATGTGCATGCTTGCAGCGCTGGGCTTGAATAAACTTCTAAGTGCTATTGAAATTATTATTAAGAGGACAGATGCCCATCAGTCAGTCTGTCAACAGGCATTTAGTTAGTACTTACAAACGCTGGGAATACCCTCAGGAAGCTTATATTCTAATAGGGGAGACTATGCAACAATAACAAAAAGGTTCCTATAAGATAGACACAGTGTAAGTGGAATCTCAGAGGGAAGACACTACTAGAGTGATGAGGGATAATGGTAGGGGAAGAGGGGCAATCGGGAAAGGCATCTTGCAGACCTGAATCTTAAAGGAAACCAGGGGAGCCAAGAGGTTGGAGCATTGCAGAAACAGGCAACGGCCCATGTAAAGTCAAGAAGTAGAGTGTTGTGTTTGAAGAACAGTGAGTGGGCAGCTAGGTGGAGCAGTGGATAAAGCACTAGCCTTGGATTCAGGAGGACCTGAGTTCAAATCCAGCCTCAGACACTTGACACTTACTAGCTGTGTGACCCTAGGCAAGTCACTTAACCCTCATTGCCCCACAAAAAAATTTTTAAATAAAAAAGAACAGGGGCAGCTAGATGGCGCAGTGGATAGAGAATGGCCCTGGAGTCAGGAGTACCTGAGTTCAAATCCAGCCTCAGACACTTACTAGCTGTGTCACCCTGGGCAAGTCATTTAACCCCAATTGCCTCGCTAAAAAAAAAGAAAAAAGAAAAAAAAAGAACAGTGAGAAGACCAGTGTTGCTAGGATGTAGAAGACATAGTGGGAGATAAAGTGTGAGAAGATTGGAAAGATTGGGGGGGAGGCAAGTCACAGAAAAGAGGTCCAGGGTGGTGGTGGCTGCCACAGAGATATTCTGGGTGAGGGAGTCAGATTTCTTATATTTGATCCTGGAGCTTTTTAAAAGGGATCTATTCGAGATTATTGAGTAGAGAGTTGACACCATCAGGCCTGTCTCTAGGAAGATCACTTTGGTGTCTGGTTGGAGGATGAAGGCGAGTGACTGAAAATGGCATTTGAGCTGGACTTTTAAACTCTGACTCTCCTCACAGATTTAGACAAAGGCTCAGTGGTGGGCTATGAGTCTGAAGACTAGGCTAAGTTTACTTTTAAACAAAATTGCTAGCGCTAAGCCTTCATTTTTACACCACCTTCATTTCCCCATAGATCTTTCTCCTCTCCCTTACCCAGCTCTCATAATGAAAGAAACAAAAAGCCTCTGGGTGAAACTAGCCAATGTGTCGAGCATTGTTCAGAGATCCCCTTGGCGAGCTCTGCAGAGAGGGGAGGGAGTGCCGGGGCTAACTTTAAAGAGGGCTCCCCCTGAGGCTGATTCCAGGTGTGGGTTTCAGCCACAACAAGGGCGTACTCATTCCCAAGGAAGTTAGAGGCCCTTGAAGAGCTATGGGAAGTACGTTCAGAGAGCTGCAGACTAGATGTCATCTCATCTCCTCCCCCTCCACCCACCATTGCCACCCCCAGACTTAACTATATGCAGTTAAATCCGGGGTTCTTAACGTGGGAGCCACAGTTATATTTCAGGGGCTCTGTGAACTCAGATGGGGAAAATGATATCTTTATTTTCACTAATATTTCATGGAAATTTCGCATTCCCTTCAATTATGATTTTGTTTTAAAAAATCATTATTCTGAGGAGTCCAGAGGTTTCACCAGACTGCTGGAGGGATTCATGAACCAAAAAAGAAAGGTTCAAAACCCCTGAGTTTAATTCAAGTTAACACACAATTTATTTAGCACTTGATGTGTTCCTGTCCCCCAGCTGACCAAAACTAAAGAATTGTCCCTGCCCTCAGGGAGTTTACATTCTTCTAACCAAACAAAGAAAAAGAGAAAGATCCTCACAAAGGTTTCTCTTGGGGAGGTAAGCTGAGGTAGAGCAAAGCTCTGACCATGGAGAGCAAAGCTGACCACTGATCAACAAAAGCCCAAATGAAGAGCATTGGAGGCTGTTCTCTCTCTCTGTCTCTGTCTCTCTGTCTCTGTTTCTGTATCTTTCTCTGTCTTTGTGTGTATGTGTCTGTCTCTGTGTCTCTGTCTGTCTCTGTCTCTGTGTATCTCTGTCTCTGTCTCTCTCTCTCTCTCTGTCTTTCTGTCTCCATCTCTGTCTCACACACACACACACACACACACACACACACACACACACACACAGGCGCGCTCGCACACACACCACCCAAGCAGCTTGGAGTGAACGCCTTGCACATCCTCTCAGCCTACCCTCCAACCCCCACCCCCAAGCCTAGGAGTGGAGCCTTTGTGCCCAGCAGTTGCTACATTCAGCAATTGGCCCATTCACCATCCCTGAATGAAAGAACCTCAGGAAAAGACTGGTTCCTCCCAGGAGAAATTGAAAGTGGAGGCTGTTCCCAAGCCGAATAATCTCCCTGCACTGCTGCCAAGGCTGACTGCTGGCGGGCAGGGTGGGAGGGTCAGCCAATGGGCTTCTCCGTTCTAGCAGGACAGAGAGAGAGACACCCTGTGTCCGATGCCCTCTTGTGAGCTAAGGAGGCAGCGGGCGCAGGGTGGACAGAGCCCTTGGCAGCAGGCTTGCATCCTAGCTCTGCTCCTTACTAGGTATATGTATATGTATTACTTTGTCTCTGTGAGCTTCAGTGCCCTCAGCTGTAAAGGGGAGAATGATAGTTAACAACTGTGCTCTGTACATCCTGAGGCCTCTGGGAGGATTGAGTGAGCGCCTTATTTTTATTTCTTTGGACATGTCCTAGAATTATGGACCTGGGAGGGCTCTCAGTCTTTGACCAGTGCACACTAGGAACAGGTCCCTGGATGAGGCCGTGTGGGGGCAAGACTCTCTCAAGTCCTGCAGGAGCCCCAGTCTTGGCCCTTCTTCTTTTTTCTTTCTTTCTTTTTTTTTTTTTTGTGGTGGGGCAATGAGGGTTAAGTGACTTGCCCAAGGTCACACAGCTAGGAAATGTCAAGTGTCTGAGGCCAGATTTGAACTCAGGTCCTCCTGAATCCAGGGCTGGTGCTTTATCCACTGCACCACCTAGCTGCCCCTTGGCTCTTCTTCTTACTAGTGGTGACCTCAAGAGAGTCACTTGGTCTGTCCAAACCTCACCTTCCTAATCTAGGAAATGGGAATAATATTCATACCACCCTTCCCAGGGCTATTGTGAGGTTGCCATTGTATAAACCTCAGGGTGCTCCAATAAGCAGATGTTAAATAATCCTTCAAGGTGTCCAGAGTGCTTCCCTCCCCCGGCCCCTTGAGGGAGGTGATGTGGACATTATCATGCCTGTGTTACAGATGCTTACGGGACTCCACTGCCTGTTAGGTGTCTGGGCCAGGATTCAGAGTGAAATGTCCTCACTCTAGGTCTAGCTCACTGTCCAGTAGACATTGCTTCTCATGCTGGGAGAGGAGCTGGAGGACATTGGCAAAGATGATCGAGGTCTCCTTCAGATGGAGGTGTAGAAGTGGGGCTGCTGGGGCAGGGCTGGGAGGGGAAGCCTATCTTGATGCTATTCTCTCCCCTGCTGAAGCTCAGTGCCCCTGTTAGGGCCTCATATAGCGGGGTCCCCACTGGACAGAATTAACCCTCTGCCCAACTATGTCAAAATCCTTGCTCCTTCAGAGGCCCTGCCTCTAGCTACCTATGGAACTCACAGGACCCCTAGCAGTAGGTTCAGCTCTACTAAGAAATCTGATTCCCTCACCTGGAAGATTTCTAAGGTGGCTGCCACCATCCTAGGTCTCTTCCCTGTGCTTTGCTGAGATTCCAGGGGTCCCACTGTGAAGAGAGCCCTGGACAAGGCACTATTTGGGCAAGATTGTTTCTCACGCACAAGGAAGACCCAGCCTCAGCCCTTGTCCTCATTAGCTGAGACCATGACCTAGGTGTTGAGTGGGAGAGGGAAGGAATGATCATGGATAGTAAGGTTTTCTCTCCTGTCTCACAAAGTATTCAGTGCAATGCCCCACCATCCCCTACACATACCCCTCCCTCTCCAATCTCGAGGCTCTGAAAGTCAAGAGAAGCTTATTTAATTAAATCATATTAAGTCAAAATAGGTTAGGGGGGCAAAGGGACTTCAGAGATGATTTTCTCCCACCTACCCTTCCCCTGTGTTATAGATGAGGCGCAGGCAAATTCAGCCACTTACCTAAGATTATAGAAGCTGGGACAGAATCCAGAGCTTCGCCTTCCTTCCTAGCTCCCTATACCACACACTTCTCTACCTAGTAGCTTACATTTGCACAGTTATCACTTACAACCTCATACTTTCAGGTTTGCAATATAACTTCATGCTCCTTGTGACAAACTTACACTGGTATCTAGTGTGAGTATTATTATCCCCATTTCACAGAGACAGAAATAACTGAAGCTCAAGTTAACAATGATGATGATGAGGGGTGGCTAGATGGCACAGTGGATAGAGCACCGACCCTGGAGTCAGGAGTACCTGAGTTCAAATCTGGCCTCAGACACTTAATACTTACTAGCTGTGTGACCCTGGGCAAGTCACTTAACCCCAATTGCTTCACTGAAAAAAAAAAAAGAAAGAAAGAAAAAAAACAATGATGATGATGAGCTAGCATTTTTATAGCATCAACTATGCACCAGGCACTATATTAAGCTACAAATACCACACTTGATCTTGACAATAACTGTGGAAGGTAGATGTTATGAGTATTCCCATTTTACAGTTGAGAAAACTGAGGCAAACAGAGGTTAATTACCCCAGGAAGGGCATCTACTCCAACCCCCTTCTTTTTACAGAGGGTTAACTTAAGTCCCAGAGAGATAAATGACTTCATCTAGGTAGCCCTAAGAGAGCTTTCTGGAGACAAGTACATTTTAACTGAGTTGAAGACCTCATGTTGTCTGGGACACAGTAACACATTAGCCAATATTTTCATCTGATTGATTCATTGGCACTAGCAGACCTAGCAGAGGATAGGAGGAATAGACATACAGATCTAAGTTTTGGTGAAGGGATGGGGAGGAAAAAGTATGTGGAGCATCATCAAAGTTCTAGAGGGGGTCAGAGGAAGGGATGGAGCCAAGGAGTCACAGGATAGCATGGGGACACAGTGGACCTGAGGCAGAAGGGCCCTACCTAAAGGCTGGCCTGAACTCTACAAAGAAATCCATGAAGGGGCCTCTCTGAAGGCCCCAGGCAGGATCAGCTCTCATACCTCTCTCCAGACCCCAACTTCACCACCATGAAGGGGAGGGTCACGTCTTCACAACCCCCAGGTTGGCCACCAGCCGGCCCTGCCTTCTCCTTGGATGCCCCAAGGATGTTCTTGCAGTCAATGGAACGGTACCAGGCTGCAGATGTCAGTCTCCTGGCTCAAAGGACTTAGAGAAGAGTGAGGGTGGTGGAGGGGAGCAGAGAGGGTCAGAGGGCAGAATTTGGGCCAAGTGTGTTAGAGAATGGAAGGAGTAGGAAGACAAAGGGAGAGCCCCAGATCATTAAGAGAAAAGAGCTGACTGAGAGGAATGAACTCTAGAGCCGGCCCTTTCCGCAGCTCTTCCCACTTTAGCCCTAAAGGCTAAGACAAAAGAACTCAGTCCAGCCGCCTGTCCCACCCAACTTTTGGACTTGTGCCTGTGTTTTTCCCTTTCCTCTTCTTCTTCCTCTCCCTTCTCCTCCCCCAATGTTTCAGAGGAGAAATCAGCCCGGGCAATGGTTCTCATTGATGTTGTCTCTCCCCCATCAGACTGTAAGCTCCTTGAAGACAGGGACCGTGAATTTTTTTTAACCTTTCTCTGTATCCTCAGCACTTAGCACATGGGGGCCCCTAATAAATGCTTATGAACTGACCAACTGATATCAGGAGAGGCTGGGGTGGCTGAGACAGAGCCACAGGGAGTTCAAAAGGAAGTAAAGGATACGGCTAATGTTTAGAGGATGGGACATTAGAGAGGAAGGGATGGGGTCAGCAGAATGAAGGTAAAAGAGGTAGAGAGATTGCAATGGAGGTGTGGATATGGGTCAGATTAAGGTGGTTGGAGTGGAGCTATGGACAGAAGGCAAATAGGCTGGGGTCAGGCTATGGACAAGGGACAGGTAGAGAGTATTGGGATAGGAAAATGATAGGGACAGAGAAGGATGGAGATGTGGGAGAGGATTGGGCGGGATTGTTTGTTGGGAAGCTGGGGCTACAGCATGGATGACTCAGGCCAAGGTGACCCCGGTTCCCTCCATAAATCCCATGTGTCCTCTCTGATTCAAGGATGATAATACACCTGAATCAGCTGGGTATATAGGCCTTAAAGCCTGTGGGAGGAGCAATGGGAGGGACCTGCCCTGTTTACAGCATTCAAGGCTCAGCAGCCTAATCACCTGCCCAGTAACAAAGGGATTTTGCCAACCTGACCAGGGATAATCCAGGGATGAATTTGGAATAAGACAAACAAAAGCAGACAACACAAAAAGCCTTCAGAACATAGAGAGACCAACTTTCACATAGACATATGTTCTCAGCATTATCTCTCCACGCATCACCCTCCTCCCCTGGTGGCATCCTGATGGGGTGCCCGCATAGCTGTACCCCACAAAACCTCTTCACCCAGAGCTGACCAAGCAGCCAGTGAGTGGTTAACAGGAATGATCCCCAAGTCTGGGTAATCAAGATTTGGCTTCAGTAAGAACCAGGAGGACTGTAGAGAGCATTGCCCCATGGGAGGTGGCCTGGGGAATACAAGGAAGCCTGGGAACCAAAGTCCCCTGCTGGGTAAAAATTTGGCAGATCCAGGAAGGAGCAACGAGGCCCAAGAAGCTAGGACTGGAGAAGGAAGGAGTTTGTACAACACTCGACGCATCCCATCCCCCCCCCCCAGTCCTCTGGAAAACCTCTTCCCCTTTCAGAGAAAGGAGAAGAGAACCTAGGAATTCAGGCTCCTGGAGCTGGCGGGGTCCAGGTAGAAGAGGGCAGGCAAGGGCAGAGTACTGGGAGTGGGGGGAGTGAAGGGAAAGTAGGAAGAGGGGGCAGAATTATTTGAGATTTCAGGCTTATTGAGAACAATCCAGGAAACAAACAAACCAATTAATTAATTACTCAATCAATTAATAGGAAGATAGATAAATAAGTAAATGACAAAAAAGATAGAGATTAGATTAGATTAGATATAGGCATAGATATAGATATAGGTATAGGTATAGCCATAGGCATAGATGATATAGAGATAGAGATAGAGATAGAGATAGAGGTAGAGATAGAGATAGAGATAGAGATAGAGATAGAGATAGAGATAGAGATAGAGATAGAGATAGAGATAGAGATAGAGATAGAGATAGAGATAGAGATAGAGGTAGAGATAGAGATAGAGGTAGAGATAGAGGTAGAGATAGATTAGATATATGAGAACAAGCCAGGGAGGAGGGAGGTGAGACATTCCTGGCATGCTGGCCAGTCTAGGGGGAGGCTCCCATCCTGAGCCACTACCTGGAAGGCCAGTGGACTCCAGGGCTTGGCCCTGGGTGGGCAGAAAAGACCCCTCTGCTTGGTTTGTTTCAACCCATGAAATAGAAGGCAGTCTGCCATAATGGATAGGGAGGATGATCCAGGAATCAGAAAGACCTGGGGGAGAGAATTGCCTCTCTCACTTACTAGCTGTGTGACCCTAGGCAAGCTGCATAACCTCTCTGAGCCTCAGTTTCCTTATCTGGAAAAAGGAGAGACTTAGGCTAGATCAACTCTGAAAAGGCCGTCCAATGCTAATCCTATATATAGACCTGTGTGTGTGTGCACATCTGTGCATTTCTATATATATAATAGCATAGCTGGAAGTTCCATTAGCTGGCTTGAGGATATGTTTTGCTATTGTTGGTAGCAGGGAGGCTTTTAAGACAGGCCAGATCATTCCCTGCACACCTGGGACATTGTTATGGGTCCTGGGCGGAGGGGGAAGGGACAAAGGGAATTCAGGCTCCAGAGTTTTGTGAGAAAGCACATCAGGAAATAAAGTAGTCAGTGTATCCACAGATGCCCAGGCCCAGAGCCAACCAGGTCAGCGTATTGGGCTCAGGAGGCATCTCCAGAATGCACAGGCTCCCTCCCTCCTTCTGGGAAAGGAAAGCAGATCGGAATCCTGGGAAATGGTTACCTCCCTCTTTCCTTCTCACTTCCTTCACCTCCCCCAAAGCAGAGCCTGCTGGGCAGAGTGACCTTCCACTGGCCCTGAGCTTTGTAAATTATGGTTGGTACATCAGCCCTTAGCTATCTGAGGGCATTAGATAACCCTGGGCTGCCTTCCACGGGCCTGCTAGTCCTGTTCATCTCAGACTGGAAAGATAATTTTGGTTTTGCTTTCCATGCCCTGGGCCTTAGAAAAGCCCCAAGAGACAGACGGAGGTGAAGCAACATTTGAGGAGTTAAGTTCCTTCTCCCATATGGTAATCCGGGGGTGCACTCACAGCCACCGTGGGCAGAGGCTGGTGTCCTCCATCAGCACACTTCCTGCCCACGCTTGGGACATTGTGGTGGAACTGCTCCTGGCATCTGGGAGAAGTTCCCTTTGGCCCACAGGGCACCAGTGCCCCTGACAGGCCAGGGACCCCAATCACTGCCAAGCACCCCCCAGGGAATGGGTGAAGATGGCTAAGAAGTGCTGTTCGACTCTGCCACTCCCCTCTAAGCTCAGAGGGAAGAGTTCTCTTCCCTTATGAGAGAAGTGGACCAATAGCATCTCCCTCCAATAGAGACGTTGTTGATGGGCCTCTATTATCCATACAGGGAGGAGGAGGACTCTGTGTGTGTGCATGCATACAAGGCTGTGTGTGTGTACATGTGCATGTGTGCATATGGGGGGGGGTGCAGGGGAAGGCAGGTTGTGGCATCAGGAGAAAGCTGGCTAACGAGGAGAGAGGCAAGGACTCAGAGGCCCGGAGACATGAGTGCCCAGTGTAGCCCTATTTCTTTTGAAGAGAACAAAGACAAAGTCGTAACCTGTTCCATACAACACAAATATACTAGGACTGCCAAGGCAGGGCGGAGATGTGACTAGAAATCAGTCCTCAGACCCCAGTCAGGAAGATGTGGTATCTCCTCTCTGACACATACTGTCTCTGTGACCCCGGGGGATTCATTTAGCCTCTCATTGGCCCGGTGCCTCTGAGCCAATGCACTGCAGAGGAGAAGGTGAGAATCCGTGTTGGTGGAGAAGATGCTTCTTGGGGGAGTTCCCTTTTCTGATGAAATCATAAGTCTAGTAAAATGTTTAAACGATTCTCTTACACCATCCCTCCAAACCCCTCCCCAAGGGACCTCAGAGGCAGTGGAATCCAGCCACCTTTTTTGACAGTTGAAGAAACCAGGGCCTTGAGAAGTTCAGATAGCTGTCTTCTGAAATGCCCCCCAGTGCTGGGACAGAGCTTGGAGAGACCCTATACCAAGGCTTTGCTGTTGCTGTTGAGTCTTATCTAATTCTTTGTGACCCCATTTGCAGTTTTCTTGGCATAGATGGTGGAACGGTTTGCCATTTCCTTCTCCAGCTCATTTTATGGATGAGGAAACTGAGGCAAACGGGGTAAAGTGATTTGCCCAGGGCCACACAGCTAATAAGTGTCTAAGGTCAGATCCGAACTCAGGTCTTCCTGACTCCAGGCCTGGCATTCTATCCACTGCACCGCCTAGCTGCCCATACCAAGGCTAGATGCTGCCAAAAAGATTATTAGCTATTCTTGAGTGGGGAAACTCTCTTATGGGAAGTTCTTTAAATTTGACCTAAATCCCTCATCGTGCTATAGAGAAGGGGAGAGACCTAACTCTCCCTCTCTTAGACCCTCAGTTTTCTCATCTGTAAAATGAGAAGGTAACTAGGGTTGTGATAGCAATACCTAGAATCAAATGAGTTGGACTCTTTTCCATTTGAAATCTACCATTTCCTCACTGTGGGACATTGAACAAGTCATTTAACAGGGTAAATGGGGAACAACCAAGAGATGCTGTTGCTTCTGAGTGTTACTGGGGTAAAAGCAGGGACCACACCGTCCCCAAACCCTCTCAGAACCCTGTTTGGCTGCCCCAATCTTAAATCTACACTAATGATAAGCCTCAATTCATGCCTTTTTTACCAGGCCAGGCCCTGAGGCCCAGCAGGTTTCTAGATGGTGGCCTCGGGCCCCTAGATCTGAACCTTCCCTCGGCCCAGCAGCAGGAGCTCTGTGAGGGCCAAGGACAAAGAGAATCTCAGATGTGTTTATTGATACCTGCTCCAACAGGAAGGGCCCTATTCACATCAGGGGCCCTGAGGGAGACAGGGAAAGGGAAGCCTGCACTCTATTGAAGGAAACAGCACTTCCAACACCTTGGAAAAGGGTCCGTGGGATTCTGGATTGCAGGGCTTCTCTCTAAGGGCCTCCCCAGGGAAGGTCCTGGGGGACTCTCCCCCTTTCCCAACTCCCCAGATCGCACTTCTGTGGTCAGACCCTGCCCTCAGATTGTCTCTGTGAAGCCCAGCCCAGGATAGCTCCAACCGGCAAAGAGAGGGCGTTGCACCCCAATGCATCAAGCATTGACAATTCACTATAGGAAGAGCAGATAGATGGACGCGTGCCCAGGCCAGTGAAAACACAGGCAGCCAAGACCCCTGACCCCTGAGGAAAAGCTCAGTTCCCTTTCTCTTCCCTTCCTCCCTCACCCCCAGCTGTGTCCAGACCAAACCCTGGATGACTGGTTGGCCCCCGCAGCAGGGAGGGTCCCACAGCCTAGCTCAGGGATGATTGTTTATCTATCCTCTTTACTTTGGATGGGATCTCTAGCAACTGGAAATCCCCATGTCATGCATAGCTCAGAAAAATACTCCCAGGCCTGCTCAGAAGGGAACCAGCTGAGACGGAAATTAATAGGGTACCCTTGCCAGGCCTGCTCCCTTAGGGAAATGTTTCCCTTTCTAGACTGCAGAGCCAAGAGGGGAGGCTGCCCAGGGCTATGTGAGCCTGGGAAGTCATCAGGGACTGAGAATCCCCCAGAACTGGAAGGACTCTTGAGAGGGCATCTTATCCAGGCCCCCCTTCCACATACCCTAAGGCACAGACAGGGTCACCACACTCTGAAGACTGCATGGCCTTCTCTTCTCACTTGCATAGTCATCTGCTAAAATGGAAAGACTTCTTGAAATGTCTTCCAGTTCTCAGAACTCTGGGAGTATGTATATATGTGGTCCCAGAAAGAGCAGTTACTTCCTTCCTTGCCTCCAGACACCCTTCAGAGCTCTTGGGGCTGGAAAGGGCCAGCAGGGACCCTGGATGGAGGCAGATGGACAGGAAGCCAATGACTCGTGCCCCATATGGCTGAGAAGGCTGAGTCTCCTTGTCTCCCTTCACCCAACACCTGGAGGCGAATAAGAATTTAATACTGGCTGAGATTGGAGATGGTAGTAAAAGTTATGGTGCCCTGAGTGGTGAATATTGTTGGTGACAGAGGTGATGGTGATATTGTTGGTAATGATGGTGACATTGACAACTCAGTGCCTGACATAGAGTCAACGCTAAATATTCATACTGATGAATCAATTGGGGGCAATATTGGTGGTTCTGATTGTCATATTGGTAGTGATGGCAAGAAGGATTCCATCACTAACCCCTAGCCCTCCTCCTAGTTTTCTTTCTTACAAGGTCAGACTACCACTAAATATCTTGTCCATCTGAAAGCCTAGACTGTCCTGTACCAACAGGACTCAGAGAGTTGGATCTTTTTTTTTTGTGGGGCAATGAGGGTTAAGTGACTTGCCCAAGGTCACACAGCTGGTAAGTGTCAAGTGTCTGAGGGCAGATTTGAACTCAGGTCCTCCTGAATCCAGGGCTGATGCTTTATCCACTGCACCACCTAGCTACCCCTGAGAGTTGGATCTTAAAACTAGTTCTTATTATCCAGACACAGCTCACCTCACCTGTGGGCAAGTGTAATGCTATCAGAAGTGCACAAGATTGGGGCAGCTAGGTGACACAGTGGATAGAGCACCAGCCCTGAAGTCAGGAGTACCTGAGTTCAAATCCGGCCTCAAACGCTTGACACTTACTAGCTGTGTGACACTGGGCAAGTCTCTTAACCCCAATTGCCTCACCAAAAAAAAATGCACAAGATCTAGAAACAGAAGATATGAGTTCTAGGTGTATGAATTCTAGGCCTCTGGGCCCCAGTTTCCCCACTGGTAAAATAGGGATAATTGGATTGCCCCCCCCATCTCAAAGGATTGTTGAGAGAACCAGATGAGAGCATATTTAAAGGTCTTCATAACTACACATCGTTATGTACCTGTCAACTCCAGTCCTCCAAGGAGCTGTGATTTCATCAAAATGGGTTCTCTCACCCACCAAAACAGATCAAACCCCACTCCATATGACGATATAGTCTTGGAGAGCTATCATGTCCAAAAAACTCATCATGTGTGGCCAATTGGGTGCTGACAGTCTGCAAGCATTGTGAATCAGATAAACAGCCAGTCTGCTTTCAAAGCGCTTATTGAATGACACTGACTAACTCAAAGTCTTTCTAGCTGCTGCTATAACCCATGGGCAGAGGTTTTGAGATCTCAGACATGCCTCCACACCATTGTAAGGCACAAGGTATGATGGCAGATATGAGACCCCAATATCAGGGATGCAGACCTTGAAGGACCATGCCCTGTTCCTCCAGGGGCAAGGAGATTGGTATAGAGAGAATTATCCTGCTCATACTTTGCTATCAGAGAAGATCCAACTCAGAAAACTCCCCCTATTCTTAGCAATTTAGATTCTTAAAGGAAAAGTGCAGACAAGTAACAGGATGAAAACAAGAGTGGAATGGAGTATTATAAGAACTGGGGAGTCACTGATAAGTTGGGGATAGCAAGGAAAGCCAATACAACAGAAAGGAATTTTTTTTAAAAAAGCTATACTGGGGGAAAGAGGAGGGTTTAAGAAAGGAGACAACTGGGGGCATTTAGGTGGCACAGTGGATAAAGCACCTGCCCTGGATTCAGGAGGACCTGAGTTCAAATTCAGTCTCAGACACTTGACACTTACTAGCTGTGTGACCCTGGGCAAGTCACTTAACCCTAACTGCCCCGCAAAAAAAAAAGAAAAAGGAAAAGAAAAGAAAGGAGGGGAGAGAACCGGCCCTGGAGTCAGGAGGACCTGAGTTCAAATCCAGCCTCAGACACTTGACACTTACTAGCTATGTGACCTTCAGCAAGTCACTTAACCCCAATTGCCTCACTTAAAAAAAAACTACACTAAAAAGAAAGGAGGGGGCAGCTAGGTGTTGCAGTGGTTAAAGCACCAGCCCTGGATTCAGGAGAACCTGAGTTCAAATCCAACCTCAGACACTTAACACTTACTAGCTGTGTGATCCTGAGCAAGTCACTTAACCCTCATTGCCCCTTAAAAATTTTTTAAAAAAAGAAAGGAGACAACTGATGCTTGGAATTGAAGGAACAAAGCCAGGTGATACAAATTGGATAGAGAAAAAATATAATCTTATCAACATGATTGTCCTTCTTTGCAATTTTATGTATTTTATTTGATTCATTTAAAAACATGATTGTGAGAAGGTATCCTATAGACTCCATTCAACTTCCGGAGGGGTCTTGGACACACACAAAATAGTCAAGAATTCCTGGTTTAGAACATTGAACTGAATCTAATGAGGTAAAATTTAACAGGAATAA
Source organism: Dromiciops gliroides (assembly GCF_019393635.1). Classification (NCBI taxonomy): domain Eukaryota; kingdom Metazoa; phylum Chordata; class Mammalia; order Microbiotheria; family Microbiotheriidae; genus Dromiciops; species Dromiciops gliroides. The sequence goes on from NC_057862.1 coordinate 51,686,030, forward strand.
GTGTAAAATCTACATTTGGGTTTGAACAATCTACTTCACAAGCACAAGATGGGAGAAGTAGGTAGCTGTTTGCCTGAAAAAGATTTAGGGGTCTTAGTAGGACTGCAAGCTCAGGGAGTCCACAGTGTTTAATACAACAGTCAAGAAAACCTGGGCTACAGGAAGAGAGGTGAAGTCTTCAGGGATAAGGACGTAACCATTCCACTTCAGTCAGACAACAACTTGAGCATGTGGTTCAGTTCTGGCATCACAAATGAGGAAGGACAGTGGTAAACTAAAGATTGTCCAAAGGAAAGTAACCAGAAGAGGGAAAGTCTTTGAGTCTGTGCAATAAAAAGATTATTGGAAGGAACCAGGAGTGTTTGGATTAGAGAAGAGAAGGGTTTGGGGGGGGGACAGTATGTTGAAAGGTGCTTGACAGGTTATCCTATGGAAGAAGAATTATATTTGTGGAGTTTGACCCCAGAGGTCAGAACTAGAAATAGTGGGCAGAAGGTGCAAAGGGGCTGATTTAGACTTGATGGGAGGGAAAAAATGTGGTCCAAATGTGGAATCAGCTGCCTCACCAGGTGGTGGCTCCCTCTCTCTGGAGACTGGTGAACAAAGGCTAGGTGACCACCTGCCTCATATGGTGCAGTGGGGATGCTTTATCAGGTGTGGGCAGACGAGAATAAACGGCCACCGAGGTCTTTTTGAAACTGGCGATTCTGGGATTACACCGAGAGAATATATATTGCAAGCAGCCCAAGGCAGCCGCCGCCAACCCTCTTTGGTCAGGCACCCCTACTGGTGAAATGTTTTTAAGTGGAAACCTCCAATATTTGTATATTTACACATTTCCACTAGAGCCAGCTCAAAGAGTCAACTGTTCAATTTTCAGTATAAACATTTCTATCTCAGAAATCAGCAAATGCTACCAATCAGGGTTTGATTTATTGTTTTGTTGAGTGCCTGTTGTGTACCAGGGATTGTGCTAAGCACTTTTTACAAATATTATCTCAATAGATCCTGATAAACCCCTCTTCCCCACCCCCACCTCCAGGAAGGTAGGTGATATTATTATCCTCACTTTACAGTTGGGGAAACTGAGGCAAAGATGGATTAAGTGACATGTCCAAGGTCACAATTTAAAAGTGTGCTGTATGTTTTCAGAGAACTCATTGTTTAAAATTTATTTAGCATGGGGCAGCTAGGTGGCTCAGTGGATAGAGCACTGGCCCTGGAGTCAGGAGTAGCTGAGTTCAAATCCAGCCTCAGACACTTGACACTTACTAGCTGTGTGACCCTGGGCAAGTCACTTAACCCCAATTGCCTCACTAAAAAAAAAAAATTATTAGCATGCCTCTGGTTCCATTACTATACTCATAATTATATGCATCATGAAACACAAAAAAGAAGATATTTTTAAAGGATGATATGAACACGAAATAATATTTGGTCCTGGAGTCAATGGGAGCCACTGGATTATTGAGTAGGGGAGTAACATGATCAAAACTTTTCTTCAGGAAATCCCTTTGGCAGCTATATGGAGGATATGGATAGAGTTGTGTTAGCGGTAACCAAGTGGTACCATAGCGTTTAGAACACTGGACCTGGAGTCAGGAAGACCTGAATTCCAATCCAGGCTCAGATACTTACTAATCTTGTGACCCAGTGCAAGTCATTTAACCTCCATCTGTCTCAATTTCCTCATCTGTAGATTGGGAATGATAATAATAGCACCTATCTCCCAGAGTTGTTGTGCAGAGCAAATGAGATAATATAGATAATGCATATTTGTAAATGTTAAAGGGAGACATGAATGTCACCTGACCTCAAGAAGAGACCTCCTGTCCTTGTGGTCCATCTTAGCCATCTGCGTAAATTGACCATGACTGCATCAGAAACTTGCACCACTGGGTTTTGCAATCTGAGATGTTGAAGAGGGAACACAAAGGGCTTCCCCTTCCCCCAACCAAAAAAAAAAAGAAGAAAAAAAAGCTAATGCAATCTCAGCCTACATGAAGAGAAGCAGAGAGTGTAGAATGAGCTTGGGAATGAGAATTCTCACTGTGCTCTGCCCTGGTCAGGCCCCATGGGGACTGTTGAAGAATGTCGATAAGCTTCAGAGAGCATCCAGAGGAGATGAACCGGGATGATGAGGGATCCCCAAAATCATCATTGTATGAGGAGCCTTTAAAGAAACTGGGTGTGGGGGGCAGCTAGGTGGCACAGTGGATAAAGCACTGGCCCTGGATTCAGGAGGACCTGAGTTCAAATCCGGCCTCAGACACTTGTCACTTACTAGCTGTGTGACCTTGGGCAAGTCACTTAACCCTCATTGCACTGCAAAAAAAAGAAAGAAAAGAAAGAAAGAAAGAAAAAGAAACTGGCTTGGGTGGGGAGGGAAGGAGTTGGGTGAGGTATGCATGTTCTATTTCTTCAAGTATTTGTCCCTTGGAAGAGAAGCTTCCTCTGCTTGGCTCCAGAAGGTAGACCAATGACAATGGGTGAAGGGTACAGAGACAAAAATCTAGGCTTGATGAAAGGAAAACTGTCCCAACAATTAGATCTAGATATAGAAAGGGCTGCGTTGGGAGGTGATGAGTTCTCCCTCCCTAGAGGGTGGCAAGCAAAGGCTAGATGACCATTTCTCAGGTAAGTTATAGAAGGCTGCCAGCCTAGATAGCCTTTGAATTCCCTTCTCACTCCTGAGATTCTGTGATTAGTCAGTCAATTAGCATTTATTAAGCACCCACTGCATGCCAGACTCCATACTAAACACCAGGGATGCAAAGAAAGGCAAAAGACAGTCTATTCTCTTGGGGTTTATGTAAGGCAAGTTGGATGCTTCAAATTAACAAACGTATTTTTTCCCTTCCTTGGACCTGGTCTTCTAATTCATATGTCTACAAAAAAAGGAGAAGAGGCCCTATTGTTCTCCATTTCTCTCAACCAACCCCCTCTGCCCACCCATCTTGCACTGTGAAAGAGCTTCAAGCATCATAAATAATATATAAGCACTAGCATTTATATAGCACTTAATGGTTTACAAAGTACTTTACAAATATTATTTCATTTTACAACACAATAACCCTGAGAAGTAGGTGCTATTTTTTTTTTGCAAGGCAATGAGGGTTAAGTGACTTGCCCAGGGCCACACAGTTAGCAACTGTCAAGTGTCTGAGGTCGGATTTGAACTCAGAACCTCCTGAATCCAGGTTCCATGCTTTATCCACTGCGCCACCTAGCTGCCCTGAAGGTTCTATTTTTATCCCCATTTTACAGATGAGGAAATTGAGACTGAGAGAGGTTATGGTATTTGCCCAGGGTCACACAGCAAATAAGCGTTGGAGGCAGGATTTGAACTCAGGTCTTTCTGACTCCAGATCCAGCGCTCTATCCACTGAGCCACCTCCTATATCTTTGCCTTTGGTATATATCTTCCCCATAATGTAGTCACCCTCTTCCCAACCTGAGTCTGCCATCCCAGAGGATGAAAGAGGCTCCCCCAACGAGTCTCAAGTCCTTGACCACTCATCAGGACCATCTGCATTCATCATCCACCAGACCCAGCCACTAGCCTGGATGTCCTTTGACCAGAGTTCATCAGCATTCAAAATGATTCCTGTCCTTGGCACTCTCAGCCAGACCCTCCCAGCAGAGTTCAGCCTCATGCTGCATGTCATGCTATCAGTGAAGTGATATCCTTCAAGGCCCAAGACCTGGTAGAAATTGCTCTTCTCCTTCCCATAGCAGTTGGTACTAGACCTCATGGACTATCTGCCAGTTGAATGTGAGCTTCCTGAGGGCAGGGACTGTCTTCATTTCTATCTTTGTATCCACAGCATCAGTAGCATAGTGCCCTGAATACAGTAGGCATTTAATACTTGCTCATTGAACTGCATTGTATTGAACCCAGAACCTAAGAAAAAGCACTTAACGGTCACCCGTCCTAGCTGCACAGTGCTGTATATTTTTCAAAGTACTTTCCTATCTCTTACTTCATTTAATAGTCACAGTATAGTTTGAAGTATCACCCCCATTTTATAGGTGAGTAAAGGAGATTTGGTTATTTTCCCAAGGACACACAGCAAATTAGTGGCAGAGCCAGACAGTCCAGTCAAGTTGCAGACAGCTGCAATTGTCAGGAAGTCTTTTTTTACTCTGGTCCCTCTTCCACAAGTCAGTCCTACAAATACATCAAGGACCCATGGTTTTAGGAGAGTGGAGGATCCCCACCACTATCACCATGACCATCAACACAGCTCAAACTCTGTTCTGCATCTGTAACTAGCTTTATTGGAGGGCAATTGGGGAATAAAAGCTCATTACACTGAACCCATCAGGAACTCTCAATGGGGAAGCTGCCTCCCTTCTGCTCTGCATGACTAAGCTTGACATTGGAGCTCCTGCCCCAGCCCTAACTCTTTGTCTTCTCCAGGCTAAGTATTCTTCAGGCTCATTCGCTTGGCCTTTCTGTGCCTCAGTCTCCCCAGCTGTAGTGTGAGGGCAAGGCAGCAGGGGACAGAGTGACCCAGCTTGGTGTCCTGGAATGACATTAGGAAATAAGAAGTACCCAATGGCATCATTTTAGAGAGGGAAGAAAAGGGAGATAATTATCATTAGGTGACACCGTGGTTAGAGTACTGGGCTTGGAGTCAGGAAGACCCAAGTTCAAATTCTACCGCAAACACTTACTATCTGTGTGATAGTGGGGAAAATGCTTAAACCTCCCTTAACCTCCATTTCCTCATCTTTAGAACAGAGATGAGAATAGCACCCTCCCAGGGTTGTTGTGAAGACCAAATGAGGTAATATTTCTGAAGTGTTTTGTGAACCTTAAAGTAACACTTTTATTATTCAGAAAGTGCATCAGACAAGGTATTTGGCCGGGTCTAGTCTCAGTTCTTCCTCTTATTAACTGCATGGTCTTTAGCCAAGTCCTTTAAACCCCATGAGCCTCAGTTTCCTCATTTATAAGATGGGGGTAGGGATGCCTGCTGTGCCTACCTTTCAGGGTTGGAGATTCAAATTAATAACAAATGGGAAAGTGCTTTTGCAATTGTAAAGTCGCCAAAAGTATAAGTTTCGTCTCCTCCTCTCTGTCTCTCGGTCTCTATCATTCTGTCTGTTTTTGTCTCTTCCCATTCCCCTGTACTCCTCCCCCCTCCCCTTTCCCTGTCCCCTCTCCTCCTCCCTACCTGCTCTTTCTGCCTTCCCTTCCCTTCCTTCTCATGTCTCCCACTCTCCCTTTCTCTGTCTCTCTCCCTTTCCCTTTTCCTTTTCTCTTTCCCCTCCCCCTCCCCTTCCCTCTCTCCCTCCCTTTCTCTGTCTCTCTCCCTTTCCCACTCCCTCTCCCTTTCCCCTCCACACTCTCTCTTAAGCCTCCAGCACTTCCTAAAAACATTTTCTCAATTTTGGGGGTACTGCAGCTGGTTGCCTTTTCCCTTTCCCTCTCTTTTCCTCAGCACTGTCACCCACTGGCTGTCACTGGGAGCAGGGTCTCTGCTCCCTCCCTCCCTGTCAGGCTCTGGGTCAGCGGGGTGCAGCCTCGTTCCTTTCCTGGCCTCACCTTGCACTGCTCCCTGCTCCCCCCTGTCGCAGCACTCAGCTTATCAGAGGCCCCCAGAGCCTGGGCCTCCTAAGGGCAAAGATAAGAGGTTGCCTTCAGAGTGGAGCATGTGAGGCCATTTCTGGGGTTGTACCCAGCCTCCCTGCATTCTTTCTCTCCAACCCTGCCCCCTTCCCGCAAATCCAGCCCCTCCGAGGGCCTGCTGGTGGCCTCCCTGCCGCCAGGGCAGGTTCTGTCCCCAGCCACGTCCTGTCCTTCCCTCCCTCTTCCTGGACAGTCAGGCCTCTGGCTCTGGCTCGAGGTTCTTACAAGAAAGTAGAGGTTCCTCACCTGTCCCACAAAAGATCTGGTGAATAGCATAGGGACACTCTTCATGGAGTGAGCCGGTCCCCACCTAACTGAGCTCACTGTGGGCAGTGCCAGTTAAGCAGAGAGACACAAAGGAAATAGCAGCTGTAATCCCACCTTCCAAGGCACCGCAGCCACCTGGCCACCTATAAAGGCCTTGGCATTGTGGCTAAGCAGGGACTGGAGAGGTGGGCACTGCTTCTAGTGAAGCCCATGGAGATCACTGGAGTCACACCATAGTGGCTGTTGTCTCTCTGCCTTCCCCTCCCAACTGTGAGTCACCTCCCTCCCTCACAACAGGGACAAAGTAGTCACCCCTTCCCAGGTCTCCTTCTTCCCCTGTCCTTCATGCCCCCTGGAACCACAATCCTCTTGGGCAAGCAGCGCACCCTGGCCAGATACTTCCCTCCAACCCACAGTATCCTCGCGAAGGGGCGGAGGACAGCCCTAGGGAATATTCCTTCAGAGTAACCGAGGAATCTCGAGATTTGCTGCTGGAACAGCCCTGGCAATGTACAGATGGAGTGTGCCCCTGCCTCTCCAAGAGTGGCACCATGCCCAACCCTGACACTTCTCAAAATCAGACCAGCCCCGCAAGGGACCTCAGTGCAAGGAGACCCCTCCCTCCAGCTGCCCGGAGCAGAGTGCCTAGAAGCACACCCACACATGTCTGCAGATTAGGGACCCTGCGCACTCACAGCAAGGTTCACCCAGCAGACCAAAAAGGGGTTAAATGGGTAGCCCCCCTCCTCTCCAGACGGGCAGTATCGAGGTTTCTCTTTAGGTTGTCAACATCTTGCCCTTGGTTTAGCCAGAACCAAACCAAACCAAACCCCAAACCCCACCCTGCGAAGCCGACATCCAGAGTTTCCTCCCTCTTGCCCGGCAAGACCCAGCTTGACAGCTGATCTCCCTGCCCCAGCCCAGTTGTCCTCCAGACTCAGCCTTCCTCAGACCTGGGCAAAAGATTCAGGAGAAAGGGGAGTGAGACCCAGTTCCAGGAAAAGGCTGACCTCAAGCAGGTCCTCTTCCTCCAACCTCATCATCCCCCACTGGCCCCAGCTCGGAAGAGGACCGCAGAGTGGGTTTCTCCGTCACGATGGGGAACAAGAAAAAGATCGGGAGCTTACCTCTGGAGGAAGCCAAGAAGAAAGCGAGGAGCAGGGGAGCCCATTGTCCAAGGGCAGCCCCTGGGTGCAAATCCATCGTGGGGGACTTCAAAGGGAGCTTCCTTCTGGGGGGAGGGAGAAGGGGTACGCAGAGCCTTCCACGCACGGGACCCTGGGCCACAACAGCAGGGAACTTCGCTGACAGCGGCTGGGACAGCTGTCCTGGCTTGCAGGAAACCTCTCTGAGTGGCTGATGCCTTCCAACTCAACCAGCCAGTCAGCTGGAGAGAGTGATAGAGAGGAACAGCACCCCCAGGAGGTGAAAGGGAAACCCAACCCTTCTCACTGGGCTCTGCTCGACTTGTTTGCAGGGGAGTGAGCCTGCCGGAGCTGAGCACCAACACCCACGTCCAGCTGAAGGCACACATTCCTGCAGGTATTTACACACTGCAGAACACCAACACACACACACACACACACACACACACTCCTAGACACAGGGGCATTTAAACCCACAGGCAGATGGTGCCTCCTTGTGGTGTTTTCCTGGTAGACTGGAAACACCCTGAGGTCAGGCATTCATGCCTAGCGCTTAAATGCTTGTGGATTAATTATGAACAGCTATCCTGCTAAAACCTCTGGACTCAGCTGACTGTTATTCTGGGCTCTAGGCTAAGCCTGAGAGCCACAAGACAGGCTGGGAAGGGAAGAGAAGACATGTTGGCTTAAGGAACAAGGTGTTGGCTCCTGAAAGTCTAGGCTCTATTTCAGATCAAGGGTTTAGAGCTGGAAGGAATCTTAGGGAGCATCTAATACAACCCCCTCATTTTACAGAGGAGGAAACTGAGGCCCAGAGAGATTAAAGTCACATGGCCAGTGTCACGGTTAGCAGATAACAGTGGGAAAACTCAAAGCCGGGGCCTCTGACTCAAAAATCAGTCATTTTTCCTGTTTCCCACATTACAGTTCAAGTGCCCCCGTGACTTCACAGTGGGCTACAGAGGAATCCTGTACTTTGATCATCCAGATGCAAGGTGATTCCTAACCAGGGGGAGGTGGCTAAGGTGAAAAGGGGGGCTGGGGCTGGGGCTGGAGTAAGAAATGGAAGCGCCCCAGATCCAGTCGAGGAGAAATTTGTTTCTTTGGCTTTCAGAGGGGCCACCAATCCTCCACAATGCCCTTGGGTAGGAAAGATTTAGGCAAAGTTAGTTGGGGAAGGAAGACACAGATGTTCACTAGGATGAGGATGGAGAAGGGGGTGGCGTTCAGGCAAGACCCAAAGTAGTTTCTAGGATGTTTGGACATGGCAAAGGTATACTTTGCAAACTTTTAAGGGTTCCTTTTAAACAATAAATCATTAGGTCAATGATTTGATCCCAGTTTGAAGACGTGCTGGCATTTATGAGAGATAGAATGGTGCATTGGGTAGAGCATTGAGGTCTGGAAGACCTGGGTTGGAATCCTGTCTCACTCAGACACTTCCTAGCTATGTGACCTTGGGCCGGTCACTTAGCCTGTTTGCCTCAGTTTCCTCCTGTGTATCTTCTAAGGCTCCTTCTGGCTCCGAATCAATAATCATGTGATGCTCTGAGTTCCAACCTGCTCCTACAGGAATTCTTCCTCGATCCCCATCACCAGTTAATAACAACCATAAATGAATAAAGCATTTATTAAGTGCTTGCTGTGTACAGAGCACTGCGCAGAGTGCCAGGGATACAAATAGGGCAGTCCCTGCCTTCACATTCTAATGGGAGACATAACGAAGAGGGGAGATTTGACCTGCCAGGCAGATGGGAAGGTCCCTAGTCTTTGGGGTGCAGCAGCAAAGCAGATGGAAAGGTCTCTTCTTTACCATTACTTCCAAGGATAAAATCATGGCCATTTCTGAGGTTGAAACCTTCATCAGGGCCAAGGACTTGGATAGCAAAAGCTTTCTTTTCTGGGCCTTCAGTAGATGGAGTTTTGATGCTGATCAGCCCATTCTCTTATAGATCGAATGAACTTCTCTGGGTCGATTACATTATAGGGCTACCTATGAGCTCAGTGAGGGCAGCGACTGTCTTATCCAAACTGAGCTTCCCCCCACACCCAGCACTCAGTCCAAGGGGCAGCACACAGTAGGTGCTCCTTGAATACTGACTGATTGATCTCTATGGTCTGGCTGCCTCTGAACTCCCCTCATTCGAGCTGAGCCCTGGCATGCCCACCTTGTACGTGTCATGACTATGAGCCCAGCGTCCTTTCTGAAATCATCATTTCCCCCTCCAAGTCTCTCCTTCGGTAGCTGCTTACTCCAGTCCTATTTCACCAGAAATATCTTTAGTATTTGACTTTTTTCCCCTATCCACACTTATAATTTTATCAGTGTAGGTAGGGAACTCCCAGTTTAGAAATTCTCTCTCTTTGCCAGTGAAGAACACTTAAAATTATATGGAGTTGTCAGAGTACAAAGAAGGTAAATGACTTACCCAGGGTCACGAAGCTCATGAATGTCAGAGACAGGACTTAAAATCGGGTAAAGCACCAGGTGTGGAGTCCGGAAGACCTGAGTTCAAATCCTGCCTCAGATACTTCCTAGCTGTGTGACCCTGGGCAAGTTACTTAACCCTATCTACCTCATTTTCCTCATGTGTAAAATGAGCTGGAGAAGGAAATGGCAAACCATTCCAGTGCCTTTGCCAAGAAAACCCCAAATGGGGACACAAAGAGTTGGACACAACTTAACAATAAGGTTGCAAAGAAATGTTACAATTTGTTTTCAACTTTAGGATTACAAATGTAGGTTTTGTGGGGACTTGGATTTCAGCCTTCATCTTCATGAAAATGCGGACTCATCTCAGAGGCTTGAAACAATATTGCAAAACCTCAGCAGGGTTTTAGCATCTTCAGTCTTTTCAGTCATGTCCAATTCTTCGTGACCCCATTTCAGGTTTTCTTAGCAAAGGCAAGTCACTTCACCCTGTCTGCCTCAGTTTCCTCATCTGTACAATGAGCTGGAGAAGGAAATGGCAAACTACTCCAGTATCTCTGCCAAGAAAACCCCAAATGGGGTCAGGAAGAGTCAGGCGTGACTGAAAAATGACTGAGCGACAACATGGAAAGAAGAAGAGGCTAGTAAATGAGGGAAGGGAAGGGCTTTCATTGAGATTCAGGTCAAACGTTGATTAAGCACATATACATACAGAGTATTGTACTAGACACTGGGCGGGAGGGGGGCAGGTTATGTACAGGAACATCAATCATTGAGGCAGCTAGGGGGCACAGACTTGCCCAAAGTCACATCTGGTTGGGTGACAGATATCTGAACACAAGTCTTCCTGTCTCTGAGTCCAGGTCTTCCCATTGCACCACTCTACCTGAGATGGCAGAGCCCCCGCCCCAGTGAAGCTTATGGCCTGGCACGAGCCGTCTGGAGTTTGATTTCAGCAGACAAGAAGACCTCAGGAATGTGAGGCTCAGCCTCAGATTTTACATATTAAGCATTCTCCCCAAGGTAGTAAAACTGAGCTCCCCGGGCAATCTTGACCTTGGTTCCAACATTATTATTCGATAACTAAGAGGAATCTTTCAAGGCTTAGTAACTTGTACTAGATGCTTGGTACTTGAAGATGTATCTTCAGATCATTATTGTGATGATGCCCTGCGATTGGGGAATGGGAACCAGGCTTGGGCTCCAGGGCACCAAAATCGAGAAGGTAGTAATAGTGTGTTCAGTTGGTATTTCAGTTGTGTCTGACTCTTCCTGCCTCCATTTGGAGTTTTCTTGGCAAAGATACTGGAGTGGTTTACCATTTCCCTCTTAGATCATTTTGCAAATGAGGAAACTGAGGCATATAGGAAGTGACTTACCCAGGGTTACATAGCCAGTAAGTGTCTGGGGCCGGATTTGAACTCAGGAAGATGAGGCTTCCTGACTCCAGATCTAGCACTCAATCTACTGTGCCACCTAGCTAACAACAAATAACGGTACTCAAACTCTTTTAGCAAGTAGAACCAGCTCTGATTTTTACTCAGCAGACAAGAGTGTCCTAGTTACCATAGGAAGCTATGGAAATTACCATCCTCCTTGGTTTGGTCCTACTTAGTTCCACCCCCTGGCAGCCGGCTCCTGCTATACTTGAACTTCTGTCTCTCTGCAACAGGCTATGCTGGGGTATCTCTTTCCACAGGGCCTGAGCTGAGATCTCTCCTCTCTGAGGTTTCTCCCTTTCCTAATTGAATTGATCCTACAAAGTTGATTTGAAGGCATCTTTCATGTTCACATGACATCCCTAGCATCAATATCACAATATTGCAAACCAGTGATCAGCCAACCTCCTAGAAAATGGACAAAATAATTTTCAGTCATAGGACCCCAGCATCATATATTCGGAGCTGGAAGAAACCTTACTGAATTCAACCCCTTCATTTAATGGATGAGTGGTTTGATGGGAATCACAGAGTCAGTCAAGCAACAAGTATTGATTAAACGCTTACTGTGTGCCGGGCACTGTGCTAAGTGCTGGAAATATTAAAAAGACAAAAAAAAGTATTTGGTATTGACAAAAGCAATATTTGAACCCAAGTCAGTGATCTTTCTCCAACACAAGAAGTCTTATTTCACAAAGACATTAATTATCTACTAAACTGGAGAAGTAAACAAAGAGATTTACTATTCTGACAATGTGTAAGATGATGAAAGAGCAAGTGTGACTTCTAAATTGAGTGAATGTAGACCTCTAGAAGTGACTTTAGGATGATCTCTTAAAATTGTTTTACTTGTAGATCGAGAAGGCTGCGCATATTTACTCACAAGAAAAGGGCACTTTCATTCAGTTTTGTATTTCCCAAAGGAATTTAGTTCATGCCCGCTAGCCTGATAGAATTTGCTATTTTATTTCAAGATCTGTCTAGTAAATTCTTTATTTGATCCAAAGCCAGGAAGCCAGGCAGCTCAAATTCTGCCTGCTCTGCTGAAATGACCCTGAGACAAGTCAAACTTTTGTGTCTTTTGAGTCATCAGAAATAAAAATAAATTACTGTCCAGTGGCATTTGAGGGTTAAATAAATTGCACGTTTGAGTGTGGTCCTTGTAAGCCAGATCAGCCAGTTGAATCAGATGTCCCCATTTCCCGACCATTTTAGAGGAAAGAAATGAGGAAGGAAACAAGGATTTTTTTAAGAGCCTACTATGTGCCAGGCATTGCACTAAGCAATCAACCAGTATTATGAATAGGAGTTTCCTTGTGGACCTTCAAGGTTGAATTCAGGGATATGTGATTTTTTCCCACAGATGAACATTTGCTTGGTTTGACCATTTGGGGCTCGCTGGGGAATCTGTGAGGTGTTCTACCAAAAAATGTAATAAGACAAGGTTGCCTAGCACCGAGTTGGGGACTCAGATATAATACATATATCTGATAATATAGTTAAAGGGTTTTGCTATCTCTAGTTTTGCCTTGGTTTAAGCTGTGGTATTTCTGAATCTGAGTAATAATGAGATGTAGTGGAACCTGAAGAGGTACCTGCATAATAGAGTAGATCACCACTGGGTTTAAAGTCAGAGGACCTGGATTCAAATCTTGCTTCTGACTTATTTCCTGTGTAACCTTGAGCAAGTCACTTAACCTGAGCATCAGTTTCCTAATGTGTAAAGTGAGGGGGATTGTACTCAGTGGCCTCTGAGGGCCCTTCAGACCCTGCATCTATGGTCCTAGAAACAAGGCTCTCCTCAGTGGAGTATGGCACACTGGAAAGATAGTTAGACTTGGAGACAGGAAGATTTTTTAAAGTGCTTTAAGATTTGCAAAGTGTTTTTCCTCCTAATCACCCTACAGGGGTAGGGAGTTCAAGTGTTCATATCCCTGCTTTACAGAGACTGAGGCTTCATGTGGTTTGGTGACAGATGGGCCAGAATTGAAGTTCAGCCTCAAACTCATTTCTTTGGATTCTAAAACCAACAACTCCTTTTACTATGTTGTGTATGCCTCATGTACGGGCTCCCTATGATAACTTCTCCCCTTCCTAAATGCTCCTAAACCATGCCTTTAATAATAACACCACCGGGGCAGCTAGGTGGCGCAGTGGATAGAGCACCAGCTCTGGAGTCAGGAGTACCTGGGTTCAAATCCAGCCTCAGACACTTAACACTTACTAGCTGTGTGACCCTGGGCAAGTCACTTAATCCCAATTGCCTCACTAAAAAAATAATAATAATAATAATAATAATAACACCACCACCATCAACAACAACAATAATTCTTACTCTCTCCTGATAAAAAGAAAGCTTATTTGGGGGTTATCAGCAGGTAGATCATTGAAGGGAAGGTGGAAAAGGGGTGTTGTTATCTCAGAGATCTTGCAGACAGATGAATCCCTGGAAGGAAGGAGATCAGCTCTCAAGATGCAAGGGGTTGCCTTCTCTCCTCTAACCAGCTTTTACCATCTGGTCCCCCACAGATGCTGAGGAAAGGCATACTCCCCTGTTTTCAATTCTGCCACCAGGCCTTGCCTGGCCCAGGCGCATGCATATATAAAATATTATGTTATATATAATACATGTTACACGTGCACATACATACATGTGTATGTGCATACATGTACATATACATGTGTGTTGTGTGTAAGTGTATATGCATAGATTTGTATACACACGAACTCCTTTCTTCCCTTAAATACAACTGAGACAGAGGTCAGATTTTTTTCAAAGGATTTTGCACACAGAATAACAGAAAGAAAATTGTTTCCGTAATCAGAGAATCTGGTTTCGAGTCCTGCCTCTGGTACTACCCAGATGCCCTTGGGTAAAGCACTTGCCTCCATAGGCCTCAGTTTCCCAATCTGTAACGAGGGGTTTGACAAGACGTCCTCTGAGATCACCCCCAGCGTTCCTCTGCTCCTCTCAAGGTAAAATAAAAAAACATCCTCCAAGGGTACAGATCCAAGAGCCCTGGAATCTTGTGCTGGGAGCACACAGTCAAGGTCAAATCGGCCTCCTCACGAAGCCAGATTTCCTTCCAGCTAACAGGCCTCGTGGCCTGGTCCCGCCAAGTCGCCAACCACCATGCCGCTCCTGAAGAAGGCCTGTCACGTGCTCCCTCTGGTTGTGACCCCCCAGATTTCTGTTCCTTCTTATTTCCAGTCTGGCCTCCCTTCCAGCCCCTGTCTCCACATCCTGGGATAAGTTTTCCAGGTACCCTTAGGCCTCTATATAACAAGAGGACTGTCCCCCAGATTGGATGAGGCCTGGCTTCTATCCCCACCAGCCCTGTGAGAGAAGTGCTGCCCCAAGGCCCCCCACAGGTTTACAGCACCCAAGCCCCACAATGCTATCCCCAAGCTATTCCCAGGGGTAAGAAGAGAATTCAGTTTATTCCTCCTTCTGCCTCCTCCTCTCCCCCACAGTCAGAAATTTCCCTCCTGGTTGGAGGTGATGGCCAAAGAGATGGATCTGAGGTTTGCCCTAAAGCTTTGGTTCACCTCCCCTGGGGGGGAATTGCCCCCTTGACAGCTAAGTGGCTTAGACTTGGAGTCAGCAAGGCTTGAGTTCAAATCCTGACTCAGATACTTGGTAGCACTTTGACCTTGGGGAATTTGCTTAACCTCTCTGGGACTTAGTTTCCTCAGTTGGTAAAATGATGAAGTTGGGCTCCATGGCCTCTAAGGTGCCTTCCAGATGTGAATCTTATGAGCCTGTGACCCTTTCCCCAGAGGGAGGGAGCAGCCACGGCCTTGGATGCGAAACCCTCTGTCTCATGAAGATGAGTCTAGCTGGCTCTAAGGAGATAGGAGTCCACCAGCTCCTTGGTCATCATAGAGGAATGAAGTCTTCTCTCCAGCTCCTCAGCCTCAATTCCCACCAGGCTGGAGGAGGAGGCAGGAAGGGAGGAAGACCCAGGAGGACTTGGGAAGAAGAGACCCTGGCTCACATCTCACTTCTCACCATGAAAGCTCAGGCCTCTGGCGGGCAGTGAGATGGGTAGGGACTACATTGAGGAGATGAGGCCAAAGCTAAGATGGAAGAAAGGTGGGAGCAGAGCTTCAGACCTTTCCCCCTCACCCCAGTAGCCACAGAACCTTTTGAGATTGCATCAGGGAGTCTGAAGACACAGGGGTGCTGGGAACTGGGGGTGGGGGCAGCATTGCCCAACTTGTGGGGAACATACAGGAAATCTTACGTGCCAGTTGCTTAATGCATGGGCATTTTGAAGAACTGGTAGAACATTGAGAGGTCCAGAGTGGGCAGTATGGGGGGAGATGGGCATGGCCTAAACTTTGGGGTGCTTAGTCCTAGAGAAGGAGCTAATTACCACCTGTGTGACCTTGGGCAAATACTTTCACTTCTCTGGGATAGTTTTCTCATTTACAAATGGGGGGGGGAGCTAGATGACCTCCAAGTTCCCTCCCAGTGTTAAATCTACAATTGGCTCTTACAATGACTGTCCCACTTCTCAGCTGTAAGCGAGGCGTCATCCAGATCTTTTGATCAACTTTCAGACCCCATCCCCACACAAATGCAGTGATAACCCAGAAATGAGTCAGACTTTTGTGTCTTTTGAGTCATCAGAAATAAAAATAAATTTCTGTCCAGTGGAGTTTGAGGGTTAAATAGATCCGCACATTTTTAGTGTGGTCATTGTTAACCAGACCAGCCGGTTGAATGGGGTCTCCCCATTTCCTGACTTTTCTGAAGGGTGGAGAAGAGGGAAAAAACAAGCATTTATTAAGCACCTCTGTCTCCAGTCAAGGCCAGCCCAAGGCAAACCTGGGAAGTCAAGAAGTTTGCCTAGTACCTCCCTACCCCTCCACTGGAATCTGGTGTCCTATTCCGGGAGAGCCAATTATTAGCTGGCTGTCAGCTGATCTCCAATAAATGGCTAGTTGATAAAGGTTTTCCTCTCCATGGGATATTTATGCCTTAGTAGGGGACTATTAGAACCTAAAAGACCCAAAGGAATGAATCTTTAATGATGCAAATTCAATCACTGTAGCAGATGGTGTGAGAGATCTTTTTGCGGTATGGCAAGATCACGGAATTTGGAGTCTGACAAGCATCAGGTGGTGCAATGGATGTTGCATCAAAAGGCTTGGGCCTCAACCACATTTTCCTGATTTCTACCTGTGTGACCTTGGGCCAACTGAACAAAATGATCTCTAAATCTCTGCCTTTTCCATATTTATGTTTAGAGGTCAAGGATCTGAATTCCAATTCTGCCATGTACTAGCTATGGGGGTAATTTCTTAATTCTCTGGACCTCAGGTTCCTCAGAACTGTAGGGATAGTTCTGAGGCAGGAGAAAAAAAATAAGAAGTCAGCTTTACCTTCCCCCCAACATACTGAGTGAAGCTCCTGAGGTGATTTACATGGACTTGGGTAAGAACCAACAGGATGATAGAAATTGAAAGGAATCTTCATATTCTAACACAAGGAGTTATAGGCAACATGGTACAGTGGGTAGAGGACCAATCTGAGAATTAGGAAGATGTAGGCTGAAGGCTTGTCTCTGGCTTTGTGACCAGAGGTGCATCACTTAGCTTCTCAATGACCCACGTAACTCTCTAAGATAAGTTAAAGTCTAGTATACTCATGCTCCACACTGAATATATCATAGGTCCAGCACTCTCCTCCCCAAAACAAAACAAAAATGTAAAGCGTAGTCTCCATTCAAAGATAGACAATGTTTAATATCTTCTCTGCCTGGTTGGCTGGTTGTGTCCATGGGTCTGAGTCACAAAAGAGGTAAAATAGAAAGACTATGGCCGAGGCCAAGAAAAGGGGAATGGGAGGGAGAGATAAAGGTGGAAAGGGCAGGATGGAACCAGCAAAATGAAGGATTTGAATGAGAAGGTTTCTAAGCTTTCTTTCTATTCTAACAACTTCATTGATTCATTGATACTTCACCAGCCCTGCCTGAAAAAGAAGCTAAAAGTACCACTCAGCACTCTTATTTCTTCTTCTTTTTTAAATTATAAATTTGACAAATATCAACATAGACAAACATTGCTATATATAAAGAATAGCAGAAAAAGATGATTCCACATGAAACTGATGATTACATATAGGTTCTTTTTTCAAGTATATACATATATATATATATATATACTTCCTCCTGCTTTCTTTTGTGCATACTTAAGGTATTTCCTTAACACTTATTTCTATCATTTCTTTTTTGGCAACTCTATCCCATTCCTCCCTCCCCCCAAAAATTCTCCCCATTCAAAAAGAAAAATTAAAGCCCTCCTTTAAAACAAACAGATATAGCCAAGCAAAACAAATTTATACATTGGTTGTGTCTGAAAATATATGCCTTCTGTTTTACCTACAATCCATGCCCTCTCTTCCAAGAGAGAAGAGATATCAGTCTTCTGGAGTTGTGATTAATCACTGTATTAAACAGAGTTCTTAAGTCTTTCCAAGTTGTTTTTATTTATAATGCTATAGTCACTGTGTAATACATCAGTTCATCTAAGTCTTCCCAGGTTTCTCTGAATTCATCCATCTCAGTGATGTCCCATTATATTCATATACCAGAAATTTTAGTCCCCTCACTCTAATGACTCTAGTCTGCCATGACCCTGCCTTTGTACAGGCTTTCTATTTGTGGCCTTCCAATACCCCGTCTCTGTTACTTCTCCCTCCTTCAGTTGCTGTAATATCATAATGAGTGAGTCCAGCCTGAGCTAGAAAAGAGCTAGAAAACTTTTAGATTAAAAGGCCTTTCATATAATATTTAATAACATTATTGTTATAGATCTTTAATTGTTCTGTCCTCAGTGCCTGGCCAGTAATAGGTAGTAAAGAAATGTTTCCTGACTAATGAAAGAACATGCTCAGTTTTGCATGATGGGTAGTTTGGGGTTAAAGGTGAATTTCCCTTGCTCTTTTGTTTACTGAATTGGAGCCTCTCTGCAATTTCTTGCTCAACAGGGAAAGCTGCTAGCCATTCTGCTAGAGAAGCCCTTATTTGACTCTTTTCTTTCCTCATGGCTTTCTCTATAGGCTACCACCCATGTCTATGTGACCATTGTGGATGAAAATGACAATGCGCCTGTGTTCCAACAGCCACGCTATGAGATATTGCTAGATGAGGGCCCAGACACCCTCAACATCAGCCTTATCACCATCCAGGCACTTGACCTGGATGAAGGCCCCAATGGCACCATAGCCTATGCCATCATCGCTGGCAACATCATTGACACCTTCCGAATTGACAGCATCACGGTCAGTGCTCCCCTCTATCTCCCATCCAACCCTGGTTTAGAGAGCATGGGCCTTGCAACTCTGCTTAGTAGAGACAGGCAAAGTCTCAAAAACTGGATCTACTGGATGGAATTCATGAGCAATAGAGACTTTGGGAAATGGCTGGTGATCTCGGTGATGTGGGAAAGAGAGCCAGAGACACATATCCTGGGGTTCACCTGGAGTCAGGAGGAAACTGGAGCAAGGAACCTACTCAGAGAAGTGTCATTTTCTACTTTCTCTGTTGGGTTGGACGGCATGAGAGCCAATACCTATCCTGTTGTTCCCTCCCCAGAGTGATAAACACACACCAATGCTCTAAGTCCCTGGAGTCCACCAGTGCCCCAAGTCTCTCCTCCAACTGGGCCCAGCCAGCTGTAACAGGGTCATCCCACTACAAGAAAGAACCGAACTTCTTCTCAAGCTCTCTGTTGTTCAGAGGGCCCTATGACTTTAATCATCATACTCTGTATGTCTCTCCCCAGGGGGTCATCAGCACTCTGAAGGAGCTGGATTATGAGATCAGCCATGGCCTATACACTCTAATTGTCACTGCCACTGACCAGTGCCCTATCCTATCTCGACGCCTCACTTCTACTACTACGGTATGTAATAGCTCCTCCTCCTTGAATAGGCTCCCCAACAACTCTACTGGTCTTGGGAGAGGGTGAAAGGCATCATAACTCTCATTGAAATCGCACATGGGGGCAGCTAGGTGGCTCAGTGGACAGAGCACCAGCCCTGGATTCAGGAGTACCTGAGTTCAAATCCGGCCTCAGACACTTGACGCTTACTAGCTGTGTGACCCTGGGCAAGTCATTTAACTCCCATTGCCCAAAAAAAAAAAAAGAAAGAAAGAAAGAAAGAAAGAAAGAAAGAAAGAAAGAAAGAAAGAAAGAAAGAAAGAAAGAAAGAAAAAAAAAAGAAATAGCACATGGCTAATTGACCTAAAGTCTGGTCTTATCTCTACCTTTGACATTCTGAGTGACCTTGGGGACATCACTAAACCTTTTTAAGGACTCAGTTTGCTCACCTGTCAAATGGAAATAATTCTATCTACCCCACTTTCCCCACAGGGATATTGTGAAGATCACAAATGTTACAATACTCAGAATGGAATAACAATAAAGTCAGTATCGCCTAATAGTGTTTTACAGTTTTCGGAATGCCTATAAAAGTATCTCACTCTTTGAGACTAGGCAGGCTGTAATTATCATTCCCATTTTCTAGATGAGAAAACTGAGTTTTAAACAAGTTAAGTGACATTCTCTGGAACTAGAATCCAAGCCTAATATTTTATTATTTTCTAGTTACATGTAGAGATAGTTTTCAACATTTGTTTTCATAAAATTTTTAGTTCCAAATTTTTCTCCCCCATTCCCTTTCCCCTCCCCAAGGCAGAAAGCCATCTGATATAGGTTATATATGTACAGTCACATTAAGCATATTTCTGTCATGAGTACTGACATATATAACCTATATCGGATGGCTTGCTATCTTGGGGAGGGGGGAGGGAGGGGAAGGAGGGAGAAAAAATTGAAACTAGAAATCTTATAAAAACAAATTTTGCAAGCTATCTCTACATGTAACTGGAAAATAATAAAATACTTTTATGGGAAAAAACATATTTCTGCATTAGTCATGTTGTGAAGAAGAATCAAAAAAAAAGGGAGAAACCTCAAAAAGGAAAAAGCAAAAGTAGAAACAGTATGGTTCAATCTGCATTCAGATTCCACAGTTCTTTTTTCTGGATGTGGAGAACATTTTCCATCATGTGTCCTTTGGAATTGTCTTGAATCCGAGCCTTTTGACAAAGCTGGGATGATAGAGTTAGAATTCAGAAAGAACTCAACAGGTCAGAAAATCAAGTTGAATATAATCCTATGAAATGTAATAAAAATAAATGTAAAGTCTTACCCAAGTTCAAGAAATCAATCTCCAGGTGCAGGAGGGATGCTTAGAGTGCAGAAACCAGAAGCTAATTTAGGGGACTAGAAACTCCATGAGTCAATATGGGAGCCAAAAAAAGCTGATGTCATCTTGGGCCATATTACAATAAATGCAACTGCGAGGAAGACGGAACTAATGGTATGAAAGCACTGATTAGACACTTCTAGATCATATTTGATTCTGAGGACTATAGTTTTGAGAGGATTTTAATAAAATGGAGATTGTCTAGAGGAGGCCAATCAGAATGGTGAAGGGCCCTGGATCCATGCCACAAGAGAATTGGTTGAAAGAATTGGGGGTGTTTCCTCTGGAAGAAAAGGCTCAAGGGGATATAAAACTTCTCTTTGAGGATGTGAAAAGATGGCAAGAGGGGATTAGGCTTGTCCTCGGACCCTAGGAGCTTCCAGAGCCCTGGAAAATATTTACAACCCTTTCTGCCTTATTGAACCCAGGGAGGGTGAGGTGAGGGAGTTCATCACTTTGATGTAGTAAGGATTCCAGGATACCTGGAAAGTTTTCTTTTTTTTTCTTTAATTCTTTTAAAATCTGTTTGTTTGGTTTTTTGTATATTACATTTTTATCATAAAAATATTTTATTATTTTCTAGAGATATCTAGATATCTCTAGATATCTCATGTAGAGATAGTTTTCAATATTTGTTTTTATAAGATTTCTAGTTCCAAATTTTTCTCCCTCCCTCCCTTCCCTCCCCTCTCCCCAAGACAGCAAGCAATCTGATATAGGTTATATACATACAATGACATTAAACATATTTCTGCATTAGTCATGTTGTGAAGGAAGAATCAGAGCAAAAGGGGAAAACTACAAAAAAACAAAAACAAAAAAAGTAGAAACAGTACAGTTCAATCTGCATCTAGATTCCACGGTTCTTTTTTCTTGATGTGGAACACCTTTTCCATTGTGAGTCCTTTGGAATTATCTTGGACCATTGCATTGCGGAGAAGATCATCACACAATGTTGTTGATACTGTGTACAATGTTCTCCTCTGCCTAGAGAGTTTTCACAGGCTGAGTGAGCCTTGATGGGGCTGCTATTCTCCTTACAGGTGTTGGTGAATGTCAATGATATTAATGACAACGTACCCACCTTTCCCCGGCACTACGAGGGGCCCTTTGATGTCACAGAAGGCCAGCCTGGGCCCAGGGTGTGGACCTTCCTGGCTCGGGATGTGGACTCAGGCCCCAATGGACAAGTGGAATACAGCATCGTGGATGGGGACCCTCTTGGTGAGTGATGTTCCAGGGCCAGGATGGGTCCTAAAGGGAGCTACTTCCCTCCTCCACCAAACCCAGGAGGTGCATGTCCCCAAGCCAGTACACTTAATCCAGACTGCCCCTTTCCATGACGCCCCCCAAAAGCAAACTATTCTCTGCCTTTTTGCCTATAAGCACATAACGCATGTCCACCAAAAGCTCCATAGATAAACACATAGGACCACAGATCCATGCAAAGAGTGACAATAGCAATAACTCACTCATCTGTCCTGAAGGTTCAGGGAGCACTCTCCCCCACAACAACCCTGGGAGATGGGTAGTGCCTATGTTATCTCCATTTTACAGGTGAAGAAACTGAGGTTAAGTGACTCCAAGGTCAGGCAGCTAGTAGGTGACCTCTAAGGTCCCTTTTTGCTCTAAACCCTAAATCTGATAACCCTCAACGGCAGCATCACTCCTTGGCTGAATCAGCTCCAGACCTTTCCTTACCTCCCATTCAAGCTCCCTCTGGGTCTGCTCTTTGCCAAGGGACAGTGGGGCATCAATTGAATTTGCCCTAGTTTGCTAAGTGCTTCCTAGTTTGCTAGGCCCTGTGCAGTATAAATAAGACAGCTCCTGCCCTCGGGGAGCTTAAAATCTAAGTGAGGTGACCAAAATATGACCAAATATGATCAAACCTAAAAAAGGCACAAAGGGCTGTCAATTCACAGGGAACAAGGATCGCTCCTACCTGGGGGTTGTAAACATGGAGAAATCAGGAAAGGTCACAAAGGAGGAAAGTAGCATTTTAGAGGAGCCTCATGAATTAATGCGTTTTACAAATATTTGAGGTGAAAATTAGTTTCCTTAATAGTATTCATGCCATCCCCCAGAGGAGACTACAGAATAGAAAATGCTTATGATATTGTCCATTATAGCCCAGAAAAATATAACCTGGCACCATTAATAGCATAATATCTCTACATCATTTAAGGTTAACCTAGTGATGTTTTGCATGATACTTTCCTTATTGTGAGAGAGGCAGTACCCATGTCATTATCTCCATTTGTGAGGAAGGAGGTGAAGAAACTGAGGTATAGAGAGGTTTAATGATGATCAAGGGAACACAGCTAGTAAGTGTCAAGGAGCTAACTGGGCTGCAAATCAAGGTCTTCTGAAACCAAGTCATAGCTGGCATTTATCAACTGCTTTCAAGTTTATGAAGTATTTTCCTTGATGCACATAATCTTACTTCAGCCTCAGAATAGCCCTGTGAGGTAGGCTTTCCTGCCAGGAAAATTGAGGCTCATGTGAAATGACTTGACTACAATCACACAGTCAGTCAGTAAACGTCAGAGGCAGGATTTGAACACTGGCCTTCCTGACTTCAAGTCCCACAGTCTCCAGTGTGCTTTTTTCTGTGCCATATTATCTCTGTAGCCCAAGGGTTCTTAGCTGTTTTGTGTCCTGGACCGATGGTCATGCTAAAGCCATCTTATCTGTGCTCTACAGAGCCAATTGTTAAATTTTCAGTGTGAATTTTTTATACCTTTGAAATCAGCCAAGACTACAAATCAGAA
Source organism: Dromiciops gliroides (assembly GCF_019393635.1). Taxonomy (NCBI): domain Eukaryota; kingdom Metazoa; phylum Chordata; class Mammalia; order Microbiotheria; family Microbiotheriidae; genus Dromiciops; species Dromiciops gliroides. The sequence continues at coordinate 51,709,004 of NC_057862.1, forward strand.
CTTGAGTTATTGTTTTATTGATTGTCTAGACTTGAGAAAGTGATAGAGAAAATGTTAATGATGCAGATTCAATTTATAGGTGTATAGTACATGTGTTTTTTTTTCTAGGAGAACTAGTCATTAAACATTTACCAACATACCCCTATCAGAGTCTTCCTGAGAATCATGTTCTTAAATGTACACAATAAGATACAGAGAAGTGAAAAAGAAACCAAGTCTATTGAAATGCAGTTATCAGACTATTAAAATGTATTCATATCAATAATTGCAATATATAATATTAATGGCATCATTAACATGATAACTTGATATTATAATAATCAGTTCACAACCCCCTGCAATCTATCCACGGGCCCATGAGGGCCCCCGGGTAAGGTCCATAAACCATATAAAACACTAAGCAAATGTAAGCCAATATGATTATAAGATCATTGGAAATGTTTGAGAGTTGATGTCATTTCTATTCAATCACATCCAAGTGTTCGTTTGAATTGCATGCTATTTGATATTTAATCTGGGGGACAGCTAGATGGCGAAGTGGATAAAGCAGTGGCCCTGGAGTCAGGAGTACCTGAGTTCAAATCCGGCCTCAGACACTTAACACTTACTAGCTGTGTGACCCTGGGCAAGTCACTTAACCCCAATTGCCTCACCAAAAAAAAAAAAAAAAGATATTTAATCTGGGTATGACCCAGAACTGATTCCTTGCAGGGTATCGGCCAGCTAAAATGCCTGTGTCCGGAGGAGGCCAGATACACCAAAGGGTCTCTCAAGAAAGACTTGGTGGCCAGCAAGCCCTTTTTGGCTGCCTGCTTCTTCCTGGCTCAGTGCCTACCCTGTAGTGGGCCTGGCAGAGAGAGAGCGAGAGAGTGAGAGAGAGAGAGAGAGACAGAAAGAGACAGAGAGCGAGAGACAGAGAGAGACAGAGACAGAGAGAGAGAGCGTGCAGCTTTCCCTAACACGGCCCCCACCCTGAGCTGCCAGCATCAATCTGTCCATCCCCACTGGGGACTAACAGGGTGGGGCTGGTTTCTCTCCCTATCTCAGAACAAAAACACCCTACCTAAAGACTGCAATCTAAACCCCAGTGCCCAGAGAAGCCCCTGCTCCTCCCCCACTGGCAGTAGGGGATGGGGGGAGCCAGGGAAGGGGGAGAAGACTCCTAAGAATGTGGAGGAGTTAGGAATCCCCATTTCTTTAGAGACATAGAACATCAGCCTCAGGAAATCCTGCTCTAAACAACATCCTTCCTCCTGGGCACAAGGAAACTTGCAGCCTTTTGCTGTGGGGCGGAAGGGGCTGCGGGACTTGCCTGGGTCGAGGGCAGGTGGGAAGAATGTAAGGGATAGGGATGGGGGGGGGAGGGGGAGGGGGCCGGCGTTTGTTGGGAACCCCTGGCTGCAGGTTTACCCTGTCTGTTATGTCATTGTAAAATCAGAGCAGGAGGGACCTGGGGCCAGGCAGGGAAAGGTGGAACATTAAGGAAGACAAAATGGGCAGGAGAGATTATGGGGAAGCCAAGCCCCTATTATCAGCCTTGAGCCAGAGAGTGCTGTGTGACTTTAAGCAATTTACTTTCCCTCTTTGGGCCTCAGTGTCTCCCAGCTGTCAAACCGAGGAAAATAAAGTAAACTCTTGCCCCTTACAGCCCCATGGGTTGAACACCAGTTTGTCTGAAAAGGGGGTGGTTAATCCAGAAATCCAGGGTAGTTTCTAAAAACTAAAAATGAGAGGGCACAGACCTTGCAAACTGTACTGCAGCCTCCTGTCTCTGACGGTGGACACGTGGAAAAGTCAGTGGTTGGTGAAAACCTGAATGAGCCTGAACAGAATAAACGTTGACTTAGGAGGAGTCAGAGACCTGGGTGTGGACCCCCGCCTCCCTGATTGAGCCGCTCACTGTGCTTCCCCTTTCCTGCCTTAGCTGCCTCAGTGAGATGATGCAGTAGATGGAAAGGCAGGCCTGAAGCCAGGAAGACCTGAGTTCAAATCCTACCTCAGAGATCCAGTAGCTGTGTGATACAGGGCAAGTCACTGACCCTCTGCCTCAGTTTCCTCTTCTGTAAAATGGGGGTAATAATAGCACCTACCTGAGGTTGTTGTGAGGCTCTAATGAATGAGGTAAAGCACTTCATAAATCACATAAATGATCTATTGTCATTTTATCTATATTATCTATAAATTATCTATAAAACAAGGGAGTTAGACTAGATTGGTGACTTTTAAGGTCCCCTACAACTCCAAGTTTCTGTGATTCTATGGGTTTTGGTCCAAGTGTAAATATATAACCTCAGTCCTACAATACTGAAGAAAGAGTACTGCATTTGGAAATAAGAGGATCTGAGTTCAAATGCTGCTTCTAGCACTGTGTGGCCCTGGGTAAGTCCCTTCACCTCAGGACCTCTGCTTCCTTATCTGTAAAATGAGGCAGTTGTACCTGTAAGGTTCCTTCAGCTCCAAATCTGATTATATGATCTTATATGACCTTTGACCAAGATGAAAGCCAACAGGGGCTAGTGAGTATATAAAGGCCAAGGAATTGTGGGATAAGGGATGGGGAGGAGAGATTGGTCCTGGGAGACAGCCCTCCTCCTGTGCTCAACCAAAACCTATTCCAGGGCCAGTCTCATGCATGACTATGCTATGGGTGATAAGGGGTAGGGGGGTGGCCCAGACTCCCCCAAATCCATGCCATGCTGCTCTGCCACCAAACCTAAAGTTCCATAATTAACAAATCAGTCTCTTATGTTGAGAATTGCTGATTTGCTGTTTTAAAAAGTGAACATATGGGGCAGCTAGGTGGCACAGTGGATAGAGCATCAGCCCTGGAGTCAGGAGTACCTGAGTTCAAATTCGGCCTCAGACACTTAATACTTACTAGCTGTGTGACCCTGGGCAAGTCACTTAATCCCAATTGCCTCACTAAAAAAAAAAAAAAAGTGAATATATTCCTAGTTTGATGGACATATTACACCACTAAACCTTTCATGCTAATGAGCTTACAAAATGATTTTCCTTGGGGCAGTGTGAGGGCATTGGTATCCAAACCTGCAGATGCCCTGGGCTGAAAGGTTTAACAGCTATGCCCAGGAGGTTGTGCTGGGATGGAGTTACCCTGGATTTCCAGGGTCTATTTAAAGGGCCTTGAGGAATATCCTCAATGCTGATGTCGGAGCTGGAGTGAGAGAAACTAGCTCCCCCGCATGTGGAGGGGAAGGGGGTGTGGTCAGAAAGCAGTGTGTCTATAAGGGAGTGGGGAAGGGGGAAGAGAGAAGAAGAGAGAAAAGAGGGGAGGGAGAGTGAAGAGAAAGAGAGGGAGAAGGGTAAAGGGGGAAATGGGGGGAAAGAGGATGGGAGAGAAGTGGGAAAGGAGGGGAGAGGAGGGGAGGGGAGGGGCGTGTCCTGGGCTACATTCAACTCAGATGAGACTCCCCACTCCTTTGCTTACTACTGGTTCATGTCTTGGCCGCCAGGTGAGTTTCTGATATCTCCTGTGGAGGGAGAGCTTCGAGTGCGGAAAGATGTCGAGCTCGACCGAGAAAACATCCCTTTCTACAACCTCACCATCTGTGCCCGGGACAGGGGGATCCCCCCACTCAGTTCCACGGTGAGTCTGTGTAGTGATTGACTGGTGGATCTCTCACCTAAGGCTGCCCTTTCCTCTTCCTCCTCCTTACCACTGACCCTTGATGAGCAATTTGCTTCTACTAGAAAGTCTTCATGGTGACACCACCTTCTTTTACCTCCAGACCTAGCCTCATTGGGCCCCCTGATGGATCACAAGCTCCTCTGGTGATGGGACTTCCCTGGGCCCTCAGGCTGCCCTCTGATCATGGCTGGGGGCAGCTCTCTATGTTCTAGAAGCCAGAACCCCAAACTTGGCATAGACTTGGCCCCATAACCAGAAAGACTTGATCATGCAAGCAGGGTGGCACAGTGGGTAGACCACTGGGCCTCGGGTCAGGAGAACCTGAGTTCAAATCCAGCCTGACACTTACTAGCTATTTGATGCTGAGCAAATCACTTTACCTCTGCCTGCCTCAGTTGCCTTATCTGTAAAATGTGGATAATAATACCTACCTCCCTGGGTTGTTGTAAAGATAAAATAAAGATTATATTTGTAAGGCAATTTCCAAGCGTTAAAGTGCTATATAAACATTAGCTCTTCTTTTTCTTACTCCAATATTGCTATTATATAATTTACACAGCACAGCTGTGAGGATGCTCTCCCTCAAACCCTAAGTATTCTAACCAGTATTATCTGTTATGAGGTCTGGTCCTTCATGTCTGGGAACCTCTGCTAGATCGACTTCTCTCCTCATAGCTTCTTTCTCCTCTTCCTTCCCCTTTCCCCTTCTTTCTTCTTCTTTCTCCTCCTCTTCCTCCTTTTTTGTCCTTCCCTTCCTTCCCCTTCTTTCCTCTTTCTCCTCTTCCTCCTCCCTTTTTGTCCTCTTCCTTCCCCCTTCTTTCCTCTTCTTCTTTCTCCTCCTCCTCTTCCTCCTTTTTTGTCCTTCTCTTCTTTCCCTTCACCCTCTTCCTCTTCCTTCTTTACTTTTCCCAATAGACTATAAGCTCCTTGAGGGCAGAGGCTCTTCTGCTTTTTGTCTTTGTGTAGCCAGTGCCTAGCACACAGCAAGCACTTTGTAAATACCTATTGCAGTGAAGTCAATTCCTCCTTCTCTTAGATTTCCCCCTTCTTTTTCCTCTCCATTTGACCCCAATTCATGCTGTCGCCTCTTCTTCATCCCTTGCCCCAGATGCTGGTGGGAATCCGTGTGCTGGACATCAATGACAACGACCCAGTGTTGCTGAATCTGCCCATGAACATCACCATCAGTGAGAACAGTCCTGTGTCCAGCTTCGTGGCCCACATCCTGGCCAGTGACGCTGACAGTGGCCCCAATGCCCTCCTCACCTTCAACATTACTGCTGGCAACAGAAACAATGCCTTCTTCATCAATGCCACGGTGGGACTCCTTTCCTCTTCTTTATTCTCTTTGGGCAGTGGCTCTTGCAGTCCCCCCACCCCACTCCCAACCCTGGACACACACACACACACACACACACACACACACACACACACACACACACACAGAAACACACTCTTCTGTTCCAAGCCAACCATAGCACTCAGCCCAGCAGAGATGTGTGCCATTCTTCGCACCTCCTCCAAGATATGCTTAACCACATCAAAAAGGCAGAAACCACATGCCTTTCCTTTGCCTACTTTTCTTTGGCCACCCCGAGACCCATAAAAAGAAAAAAGAATAGCTCTTTTAGTGGAAATGTGGTCTTGGGGATTTGGGTTCGAATGTTACCATCATCTTCCTATTCCCATCCCTGCCTCCACCCTCTGGCTCAGCCTAATCCTTAGACTGTCCATCAAGGTTGATCCCCATTTGGTTATTACACGCTTGGGGCTGGGATTTGTTCCATGGGCTCTACTAACTTGGTCTGTCATGGGATGTCTTGTCCACTTTAGTGAGTCTGTCTTAGCCAGACCATAATGCTACTTGTTCTGTCATGGAGACTTAGCCCTCACCTGGCGGAGGGGAAGGATTACATGGCATATTTTGTTGTGGTGGTTTGTTAAATGATAAAAAAGTAAAATCCAATTTCTTTGGAGAACTTTATAGCCATGCATGAAGGAAGGCTGGGAAACACTGCCCCCCAGAGGTCATGAACTTCATCCATGAAACATAATGCTCTGAGCTCCCTAGCATGGCCACAACTCATCCATCTCCGAGGCCAAGGGGGTGGAGGGCCTCAGAACTAAGGGGATTTTTCAGATGGGGCTGGGCCTCCTCCCCAAATAGACCCAGATCACCTCACACACATACTCACTTCAAATCTTCCCTTCTCAGACAGGGATCATCACTGTGAACCGACCCCTGGACCGAGAAAGGATTCCCGAATATAAATTGACTATTTCTGTGAAGGATAACCCAGAAAACCCACGCATTGCCAGAAGGGTGAGTAAGTTTCAGCCACAGGGGCAGGGTGGGACTGGAGCTAGGGACAAAGGAAGAGATAGAAAGGTAGGAAAACTCCTCTTTGTGTGTGACTATCCCAACTCCTACCTCCTCAGCACACAGGTACTCTCCACAGTCCTGAAAGCACCCTCCATTGACAATTAGATGGAATTGCTCTTCCCTTTGCCATTATCAAAACAAGGAGAAAGAGCTTATGTCAAGGGCACCACTTAAGGAAGCATCTTTCTCTCCCCTTTCCTGTGTGGTATAGTGGTCACTTCCTTCTCTGAGTCTATTTGCTGATCCGTAAAATGAGAGGGCTAGACCAGATGAGATCTCAGTTCCCCTCCACAGCTCTGTATGATACTATCCTAAGACTGGATTATATCTGAGCCCTTTGAGCTCCAAAAAAATGTTGGGGCTCTCACTCCTCCTTCTTTGTGTTTTTCTGCCCCTGCTACCTTTCTTTGAACTTCTACCTTTTCTTTTTCCTCTCTCCATTTGTTTTTCCTTCCTTTCGTGCATATATCTTAGGGTCACCCATGGTGTGGTGTGGGTAGTGTGATGTCGGGATTAGAAAACAGCTTCCAATGCAATTTCAAAAGTACAGACTCTCAGAGTTCAAAGGAAACTCACAGCTGTTTGTTCCCATCCATGCCTAAATAAGACGAACCTCTACAATACACTTGCATCATCCTCCAACTATTAATTAAAGACCTCTGGTGAGGAGGAACCCGCTACCTCCTAAGACAGTCCATTCCACTTGGAAATTGCTCTCATTGTAAGGGAGATGGATTTTGGTGGGGTTTTTTTCCCTTGCATCAGGTCAAAATCTGCTTCTACCCTTTGGTGCCAAGCAGGACAAAGCTATGCTTGAAGAGAGTATCATGACATCCCCCTCTTCTTACCAAGTCTGATCCAACAGAATCGCACTATTGTATCATTTTTCTTAACTGTTTTTCTTAGTTAAAGGGAGAGTTCAGTTTTGGTAAGAGGGTAGGGAAGTCACCTGTAACTGTTCTGGTGAGTCCCTGGAACTCTGTAGACTTAATGTGGGCACAAGGGCATATGATGCCTTTTTGCTCTAGGAAACTGAAAATACCACTCTTGGATAAATGTGTAGGTGATTGTACCTGTGGGGACATGATTGGTGTCCATAGATGTCTTGATGCTTCTTTTTCTTCATTTCTTCAAGGATCTGTGATTTCATTGGTCAAGAAATAAATATTTATTAAATGCCTACTATGTGCCAGGAACTGTGCTAAGTGCTAGGGATACAAAAGGAAGCAAAAGACAGTCCTTACCCTCAAGGAGCTTACAATCTAATGGATTACTCATTGTCATGAGTAATCCCTCAACCAACATAGATCACCACCTCTCTGGGCCCTTGAAGATTGTGTTTGGAAGTTGCTGTGACAAGAATCCATCCACCGTGGCCAACATGGCCTCTCCCAATGATAGCTCAGCTGGTCCTCAGATCATAGGCATCTTGTCCCTCAGTGAGTCCATACTCAAAGCCTTCCTACCTTGGTAGAATATACCAGACTTTGCACCCTGCTCCCATAGCCTTAGAGAACCCAGGGCCACCTCCACAGCACTATGAGGCATCAGGGGAAGACTTTGGTCAAGGGACAGAGCAGATGAATGAGTAGAAAGAGAAAACAACATCCACAATGATCCCAATGATGTAAATTAAAATATCACTAAAAGAAAGGTAACTTCTGAGTAACTAAAAAACCAAGTGAACAGATGAGGGAACATACTCCCCTCCTCTCAGCAGAGAGGCAGGCAGAATTACATATAGGTGCCCTTTCCAACAGAATCGCACTATTGTATCATTTTTCTTAACTGTTTTTCTTAGTTAAAGGGAGAGTTCAGTTTTGGTAAGAGGGTAGGGAAGGATTTCCAGAAATGAGTAGTGTAAATGCAAGGAAAATGCAGTAAAACTTTAAGAAGAAAAAACCCACAGAAATAAACAAAGGTGAGTTGTCCTGGATATGACACATGAGGGAAAAAGCAAACTAGACAAGATGAATCTCAGGGCCCTGGCAAGCTATCCCAATAACAAAATTACTTATAATTTCTCTGAGCCCCAGTTTCTCCAGCTTCTGAAATAATGGCAATAATACCCATTATACCTATTTCACAGGGGTTAGGACCAAATGAAAAATTGCTGAAAAATAAGAAATGGCAGACAAAGGCAAAATGTCATTCTTTTCTAAAAGTCAATGCCCCCTCCCTTTTCTAGCTTCGAGATCCTCCATCTGGGGTCCATATTGCTCTTTTGCAGCCCTCTGTCTATGGTATCCCACTTTGAGAACATTGGCCCCTGCCCCTACTCTCACCCACCACCATCCTCTTCTTCTCCCTCCACAGGATTTTGACCTACTAGTGGTCTCACTTGAAGATGAAAATGACAACCACCCACTCTTCACACAGAGCACCTACCAGGCAGAGGTGATGGAGAATTCTCCTGCAGGTATGTGCAAAAGAGACCTGACCCCTAGGAAACCCCTAGGCAGAGTGCCGGGAACTACAGCGATGGGCGGTTGGGGAGATGGAAGGAGGGGTAGGGAATGTCCATTCAGCAAGTTTTTTACTGAGCACCTGATCTGGGGCTGGGCTTGTGCTAGACAATGTAGAATCTTGGCTTTTGGGGGATGAGGACCGGACATTTGGTCAGGCATTGCTCCTGGTGCAATGCCTGGCACACAGGAGAACCGTCTTGTCGAATTAGACTGACTTGTGGAAGTCTCCCATGTAAGGGGGACAGGGCCCCTTGTCAGGGTAGCGAGAACACAGGGCAAGAGCTCCATTTCTAGCGTTGCCAAGCTGGAAGCTAACTTACATCGCCCATGTGCTAGCCGCATGATGACAGTGGAAAGGAATCCACTTGCCCCGACCTAGCAGGACCCAAGGGCTGAGGGATCTCCCATTGGGTATTTGGGGCAGGGGTGCAGAATTCCTGAGAAATCAAAGACATGAGCCCTACTTTTGAAGACTGCACAATCTCCTTGGGGAGATAAGATGCGCTAACTGGGGAAACGATGAAATGCCAAAGGGAGCCCCCTGGTGGCTAAAAGGAGGAGCAGGCTATGGCTTGGAGTGTTCTAAGGCATCCTCCTTCAGGGAAGGAACCCCAGGTTCTGGCCCTGGGAAGCTGGATTTGACAAAGGCTGTGAAGTGGGCAGAGGCTCCCCTCCTGGGGAGCAGAGGCATTAGTCTCAGATCAGTCACCAAGGGTTTTCCAGGCAAAATTATCCCTCCCACTGTCCTCTCTGCTTGGCCCCATTCTGCCCCTCCACCCCAGGAACAAGAGGGTTTAAAGGGCATGCCCTGTCTATGGGTCAGCATATGGTTCTCTCCCCTCCTTCCTACCCTTAGCAACAAATTTCCTCACAGAGATCAGATTCTCACACACTTACAGATATGTACCCACAAAGATGCGAGCTGGGTGCACATATACAGAGACAGCCATGCATGTGCATACGTGCACTTGCAAATATGTTTAGACACATGCACACACATATACACACCGGTACCAGCACAAACATGTACATAAGTGAACACACGATGCTATGCATGTGCTCAGATTCACAGCTCTGTGTGCTCATAAATGAACACACCTCCCCTCACCTAGCCTCACACACACGTTTGCATGTCAGAGGGAAGTCAGGAAGCTGCCCAGAGACTTTCCAGGCGACTCTGCTCCAAAGGCTGCTGGGAAGGCAGGCCACAGGTCCCGGGCTCAGCCCTGGCCCCAGATGGGCTTGCTCACGGTTATGTTTTGTTTTCTCCCCCAGCAGGGCTTTGAGGCTGCTCCTCACCTGAGTTCAGTCTGCCAAGGCTACCGCAGCCACCGCTCCATCACTTGTCTCAGCCCCTGCCCCCACGGGGGCCCTCACCCCATCCACCTCACTCATCCATTGTCAGCCATGGGTCACCTGGGAGAGTGGGAGGAGGGAGGGGGCACAGGGGACTCATCCCCTTCCCAGAGGTGATGTTTGCATTTGTCCTTCTTTCACAGGGACACCCATCACCATGCTCAATGGGCCTATCCTGGCCCTGGACAATGACCTTGGCATTAATGCAGTGGTGACCTACAAACTCCTAGGGACCCAGAGTGGCCTCTTTGACATCGACAATGCCACTGGTGAGGCCTCCACCCCTTCATTTCCTAAGCCCCTCAGTTCCTGATATGGTCCCCTGCTGGGGGGAGATGTTTACTCCCCCAGGGCCAGATTCGCAACCATGGCTGGGAAGACTTCAGAGATGCTGTCCATATATCAAGTTGACAAGCAGATTTCATCACTACCTCATGTCTTTTGTGGTCTGAGGAGCTCCAGCTGGCCCCCAGAGTCCTTCCCCTTACCAAGAGATGAACAAATGGTGACAGGGCCCCTCAGAGAGGAAACTATAATGAGAACACCCACAATGACTCTGTGAGAGAGAGGGTGTAATCCTCCCATTTTACAGATGAGGAAGGTGAATCTCTGAGAAGTCAAAAGATTTGCCCGAGGTTGTGCAGTAGTAAGTGTCTGAAGTAGGAGTGGAACCCATGTCTCCTGAATTTAGATAATGTCTTCTTTCCATTCTGAGGCAACTAAATGGATAATAATAACAACTAGCATTTCTACAGTGCCTACTACAGCCAAACACTGTGTGCTAAGCACTTTGCAAATACTGAACTAGAGTGAGAAAGACCTGAGTTTAAATCCAGTGTTTATAATCCTGAGCAAGTCACTTAACATCCATCTGCCTTTTCCTTACCTGTAAAATGGAGATAATAATAACACCTACTTCATAGAATTGTCATAAAGATAAGATAAAATAATATCTGCAAAGTGCTACATAAAAGCTAGTCATTAGTGTTATTATTATTATTCCTCCATATCTCTGTGAGTAAAAACCTGTATGGAACAATTACCTCAGGGATAAGTCTAGCAGCAAAACTATACAAGGAAACTCCCAGACTCACAAGAGCCAAGCAAGAAGTGAATTTCCTAGACATTCACTGGTAGGGGAAGTTCCTTGCTTTTATCTATGGATAATTTAGGAGCAAATGAAATGCTTACCAAAAAGGAGAGGAATTTTGCCACAGTGATCATTTCAAGGGGTGGAGTTCAATCAATAGGTCACCAGCAGAATTTCCCTCTTCTGCTGGTTTTTGTCCTCTTACATAGAAGATATTCAGAAAGTGAAAGTGATACCAGGTAAAGTGTAATTTTGGAGCCCCTGGGATTTCCACATGCAGCCTCCCTCTCTTCTTAGTATAGGCACCTCATCTTGCTATCTGATTATGGAGGGGAGGTGCCTTTCCACAAACCTTCCTTATTTTTTCCGTGCCTTGAGGTCTTCAAGACTCTTACTCTTTGTATTTCTGAGCCTGAGGTTCCCAAACTGAAGAGACTGGGTAGCTTAAGAGGGAGACCCTTGCTGTCTGCCCCTGAGCACACCCTAATACAAACCCATAAGCAGACACTGTGTCAGGGCCCTTGGGCTTGAAGGATGAAAGTGTCAGGCAGCTCCTCACTACTCCTATTTGGCAGTTGACTGTGAAATCTCCATGTTTGGGAAGGAAGGAACCTAATTTTGCAACATAAGGTCTGGAAAGTTTCAAAAACTTCCCCAGTTACTGGCCCATATTCATGCCCTTGGCCTCAACTATCCACTTGGAAGAATATTCTAATGGTTAGAGAGACAGCAGAGATACAGAGAAAATTGCATTCCTCCCATGGGTCACAGGAAGCTTAGGCAGATAATGTCAGGACTGAGTGTTTTCCTTTTTCAAGACTATCAGCCTTTAGAAGATAGGATCGTAACTTGTATCCTATATAGTAGACTGAAAACAAAATATTTGGATCCCTTTCTCATTAAAACAGTTCTAGCCTGGTTTCCCATTACCCCTAACTTCACTCATATGGCACAGGTGACTCAAAGATTTCAGGAGGAGCCCTGGGAAAGGATCAGCAACTGGAAGTGTGGGGAAAAAAACATCAATTTTAGGAGGGAAATTGTTTTTCCTTTCTCTCTTCTTCCTTCTTTCCTGAGGCACCTAGGTAGTACAGTGGATAGAGCATTGAACCCGGACTCAGGAAACCCTAAATTCAAATCCAGGCTCAGATACTATTTGTGAAAATACCCTAAGTAATTTATAGCTTCTGTCTGTCTCAGTTTTCTCATCTATAAAATGGGGATAATAGTAGCACCTACTTCCCAGGGTTGTTATGAGGATAAAATAAGATTATATTCATAAAGATCTTTGCAAAGCTTAATGAGCTGTATAAAAACTATTTCTCTAATTTTTCATCTTTTTTCCATTTATTTTCATCTTTTCATCTCTATTTTCTCTTGCTTCTATCTGCCTGTTTCCCCCCTTCCTTGTTTTTTCTGATTTTTCTCTATTTTGCCCTTGATTACTCTTTTTCCTCTATATTATATTATATATTGTAATATATACTATATTTTCTCTCTCTCTCTCTCTCTCTCTCTCTCTCTCTCTCTCTCTCTCTTTCTCTCTTTCTCTCTCTCCCCTTTTCCTGTCCTCCTTGCTCCCATGACTGCTGTCTCCCCTTAGGTGTGGTGGTGGTGAAGCAAGGTGTGGTAATAGACCGAGAGGCCTTCTTCCCCCCAATCCTGGAGCTTCTGTTGCTGGCTGAAGATATTGGGCTCCTCAATGGCACTGCTGAGCTTATCATCACCATCCTGGATGACAATGACAACCGACCCACATTCATGCCTTCAACCATAACTGTCCACCTACTGGAGAACTGCCCTGCAGGTCAGAGAAGTCCCAGGGGGGACACACAGGGCCACAGGTACCCCAGGTTAATAGTAAGGTAGAGGGGCAGCTAGGTGGCCCAGTGGATAGAGCACTGGCCCTGGAGTCAGGAGTACCTGAGTTCAAATCTGGCCTCAGACACTTAACACTTACTAGCTGTGTGACCCTGGGCAAGTCACTTAACCCTAATTGCCTCAGTAAAAAAAAAATAAAATAGTAAGGTAGAAAGTGGATGTTTGGCTTTCATGTGCCAGACCCATTAGTCTACTAAGGGCCATATAAACAGTCAATAAACACTTATTAAGTACCTACTATGTGCCATACAGTGCGCTAAGTGATGGGGATAATAAAGACAAAAGACAGTCTCTGCCCTCAAGGAGAAAAAAATAATAATCTAGGAGGGGGTAGTGGGCAAAAGGTGGAGCTAGAGTTAAATAATCTGGAAAGGCCAAAACTGAGTAGATAAAATAAAATGCCAAGTCTATGAATTGCTATCCAGAAGTTAACCTGAGACTCTGTTTTCCCCTCTTTGTACCCACAGGCTTTTCTGTCCTTCAAGTCACAGCCACAGATGAAGACAGTGGCCTTAATGGGGAGCTGATCTACCGAATTGAGGCAGGGGCCCAAGACCGCTTCGTGATCCATCCCATCACAGGGGTCATCAGGGTCGGCAACATCACCATTGACAGGGAGGAACAAGAGTCCTATAAGCTGGTGGTGGTGGCAGCAGACCGGGGCACCATGCCCCTTTCAGGCACTGCCATCATCACTGTCCTTATCGATGACATCAATGACTCCCGGCCTGAATTCATCAACCCCATCCAGACCGTGAGTGTACTTGAGTCAGTGGATCCAGGCACCGTCATTGCCAATGTCACAGCCATCGACCGTGACCTGAGTCCGCAGCTAGAATACTACATCATTGACATAGTAGCCAAGGATGACACTGACCGCCTCGTACCCAACCAGGAAGAGGCTTTCGCTGTGAATATCAACACAGGTAGAAGAGCCTTGCTCTGCTTTGTCCTCCTCATGCTCTCCTCTCCTTCCTTTGCTCTCTGTTCTTCCCCCTTGCCCTCTCCTCTCCTGTGGATTTTTCTCTCCTCTTCTTATAACAGAAAGAGTGGAAACTCAGAGTAAAAAGAGTTTGGATTCCTGCTCTGCCACTTCGCATGGGCAGTTAACTCTGAATGTCAGTTTCCTCATCTGTAAAATGGGGCTAAAAATACTTGCACTGCTCCCTTACAGAGTCATTATTTGGAAAATGCTCTTTAAGTGGTAATATCTCTCTGGCACATATTGTCTGTGATCCTGGGCAGGTCAATTAGCCTCTTACTACCCCCAGGAAACTCTCCAAGACTATAAGGTATAGCCAAGTTGTTGTTCTGTATTGATGGAGGGAATTTACATGCCAGAAGTTCCCTGTATGAATGAAATCGAGAATCTGAGCCCCCTGCCCAAGAGCTAGTATTATTGTTATTATTTTCTTTACTGACCTTAATCTTTCCCTCCTTCTTTCTTTTTCCTTTGCCCTCTCACTCTAATTTCTCTTCCCATTTCTAGCTCCATTGATTGCTAACTCTCCTTTCGTTCTTCCATTCTCTTCTTTCTCTCTTTCCCTCTCTTCCATCTTCATTTCTTTCTTTCCATCTGTGATCTCCCTGTTTCCATCTCTTTTCACCACTGAATCCAACTTTTCCCTCCCAAATTTCCCGTTGCTTCTTTGTTTGGATTTCATCTACTATTCTTGTCTCCTACCCTCCCACCTTATTTTTCCTCTGTTTTTTCTCCTCCCCTTTCCTCTTGCCACATGCCTCTCTCTTCTCTCTTCTGCTCTGCCCTAACTGCTCTGGGTCTCTCTCCCTATGTGCCCTCACCCTTGGTTATTTCTCCTGTACTTTGAACTAACTGGTTTTAATCCTTTTCTCTCTCTCTCTTATGGCTGGCAGGCCCACAGGTTTGAGCTTTCTGTTTCTCTATCACTTCTCATCTCATCTCTTGTCTGCTTCATACCATTGTCTCTCTTCATATCCACTGCATCACTCCTCATCTTCCCCATCCTGTGGGGCTGCCCACTGGGGCCATCATCAGCCAAGGTGGTAGATTGTCCTTTGCAGACTGAATCCAGACATCCCCTCCCCTTTCCCCATTTCCCCGATTTGGGAAGGGGGAATTAGAGGAGGAGAAAGAGGAGGAGGAGGCCAGCTGCTGGGGTAAGTGAGTGCCCACATTGGTCTGGGGGCTTTTGAGGACTGAGAGACTACTGGATAGGCCTAAGGAATCCCAAGAAGCAATTTTACAAAAGACACAATGGGAAAGGCAAGCAGTTTTACACCAGGATTGGGGGTGGGTATTAGAGGTTATCATTTCACATCTTGGGGGAAGAATGACCCTTCCAGATCCTCCCTTTGGGTATGGGGAATTCAAAAGACTCCCACTGTGAATGACAAGCAGTCACATTTGAGGGGTAAAGAATCCCTCTGTTGATTGGGCACTGCCTCTGGGAGACAACCAATAGAAGGAAAAGAAGTGGCTTGTAAAAAAAGATTTGAAGGGGCAGCTAGGTGGCACAGTGAATAGAGCACTGGCCCTGAATTCAGGAGGACCTGAGTTCAAATCCAGCCTCAGATACTTGACACGTACTAGCTGTGTGACCCTGGGCAAGTCACTTAACCCCAATTGCTTTACCAAAAAACAAAAAGATTTGAGGCATATAAAAATATAAATATGTGTGTATATACCATAACACACACACACACACACACACACACACACACACACACACACACACACGATCCAAGGCAAAGGGGAACATTGCCTCACTCTCTTGCTACAGACACCCACCAGGTTGCCCACATCCCGGAACTTCTTTTCCCATTTAGAGTTGCCCTCAACATACGTCTTAACATTATAATCTGATTCTACCTGGTTATTAATATTGGGAAGGGAGGAGGTTCACACCCAGGGGAATTTGTCCAAGGCTTCACTGTAGTTTAGACTGAACCTTGGATGGTCCCAGGTAGCCCATGCCCTCTGAACTAGACAAGGTCAGAAAAGTCTGTAGGACAAGATATAATTTCTTAGGATCTATGTCATCTCCTTGCTTCCTTGGGGACTAGAAGCAGAGGGGGGAGCCAGGAGGAAGGATTGGGAAAATAAAGGAGTTTGTTATTAAGGCAGGGACTCCTGGAGAGCTTACAGTGGGACTGACGATAAGGCTGGTCTGACTTGGCAGGTTCTGTGATGGTCAAATCACCCTTGAATCGAGAATTGGTTGCCACCTATGAAGTCACCATTTCTGTGATTGATAATGCCAGTGACCTGCCTGAAAATGCCGTGAGTGTGCCCAATGGTAAGCAAGTCATCTCTGTAAGGCCTCTACCTGCTTGGCCCAATAGTTCAAATGTCCGCAAGGACTTTAGGTCAAACTTGGTAATTATTTACATGTTCTAGGAGCCTAAACATCAGTCACAGGAGTTCTTACCCGGACATCTGTGAACATTTTTTAATGTATTTTTAAAATTTTTTATTTTCTTGTGGGGCAATGAGGGTTAAGTGACTTGCCCAAAGTCACACAGTTAGTAAGTGTCAAGTGGTTGAGGCCGGATTTGAACTCAGGTCCTCCTGAATCCAGGGCCGGTACTTTATCCACTGCGCCACCTAGCTGCCCCCCATTTTAAAATATTTTGATAACTGTATTTTAACATAATTGGCTTCCTTGGTAATCCTGTGTATTTTATTTGATGCATTATTAAAAACATCATTCTGAGAGGAGGCCCATAGACTTTACCAGACACTGCCAAAAGAGTCTAGGACACAACAAAAAGTTAAGAGCCCCTATACTATTGGATGTGGTATAATCTAGGTATTTCTTCCAACAATGCAGACCACAGTCCATCCATTCCTGACCTTCCTAAGTCTTCCATTCCTGTCTTCCCATGAATTTGCCACAAGGGATCCACTCAGTATATTAGGGGGACTCCTTGTGTCCTCCTCACATTCCTAAAAAATAGAGTCAAATCAAATCAATGAGGTATTTACTATGTGCCCAGCACTGGGCTAAGCACTGAGGATACAAATACAAGCAAAAAAGGGAAGGCAGTCCTTTCCCTCAGGGAGCTTACATTCTAATCAGAGAAGACAATTCAGAAAAGAGAAGCTAAAAGAAGAGGGTGGTATGATATCAAAGTCTGAAGAAACGGAGGTTCCAAGAGGTGCTCACCAATGGGTGAAGGGGCAGAGGAGGAAGGTAGTTGATGCATGGTGTTGTCAACCTGGTGAAGCCCACCTCTCAAAATGCAGAGGAGTCCAGGATAGGTTGAAAGCAGAAAAAATTTCTTAGGAGGAAAATAAGACACTAGTGTCAGTACAAAGTAGAAAGGAGTCCACAGCCCAGGAGAAGCAAGGGAGATTTATGCTTGAAAACCACAAAGGGAAGGTTGAGGGAGGGCTTAGGATAAAGAATGGCCAATCTTTCCCAGGAACAGGTGGACATAGAAGCAAGATGTTTTGCAGGAACAGTTGACTACAAGGCTAGTTTGGGCCAGTTTGGAGGGGTGGGAGGGGGGGGGACAGCTCGGCAAGGTCAACCAGCAAATGTCAGCAAAGGTGTATGGGAGTGAGCAAGCAAGACTTTGGCTCCCTGCAGGATCCTGACTGCCTCTTTTCAGCAAACAGGCTTACTCTGTGTCCAGTGTATCTGCCTGGTAAGGTAACTCATCGAAAACAGACATTAATTTCAGGGGCACTTCCACAGTGTCAAAGCCTGGAGATTTTAGCAAAGTTAAAAGACAATGGACAGAAGAAAGGTTAAAATAATCATAACATATGACTGGGAAAGAAGGTGGACTTGTAAATAACCAGAGTTAAAGATCATACTGGACAATCATAGACTACATGAAGACCCAGACCAAAGACCTCCAGCACCCTGGATAGCTCTTCTATGAAGGATTTATGGAAGGACCTAGATAAAAGTCCATGAGAAAGGAAAACGTGGACGGACTACAGTCTGAACCTGTGGGAGGTAATTTAACAGTGAGATCCTAGAGCCATGGAAGTATAAAAGTTGTGAAGAATAGCACGTTTTTTCTGTAGCACTTAAGACTTCAAGAGTACTTCTTCCCCTGCCCCATCTCCCATAACATTGTGAAGTAGGTAGTGTCCCCCTTTTACAGTTGAGAAAACTGAAACTCTGGGAGTTTAAATAAGTTGCTCAGGGCCATGGAATTATTCAAGTCTGGAAGAGAAGTCTGAAGAGCAGTGACTTAATGCAGTATGAATATGTTCAACCAGAGAGAATGGGTTTAAGCTACTGGGGAAGCTAGGTAGTACACAGGAACTTATCTTCCTGAGTTCAAGTCTGGCTTCAGACATTGACTAGCTGTGTGATCCTGGACACGTCACTTGACCTTGTTTGCCTTAGTTTCCTCATCTGTAAAATGAGCTGAAGAAGAAAATGGCAAACTCCTCCAGTATCTTTACCAAGAAAACTCCAAATGGGGTCACAAAGACTCAGACACAACTGAAAAACTGAACAACAACAACCAGGGAGGAAATTTAGAATGAAAAAAATCCAGGAAAATATCCATGTAAGGAAATGAGTCAGACACCTATTGAGGAAGGAGGTACAGGCACTTTCCCTTCCTTCAGCATCTCCTGCTTGGATTCAGTCTAAACATTGGAGTAGGTTGGATCATCTGGGATGTTCTCTATGCTCCTCAAAACTGGGACTAAGAGGCATTGGGAGAGCCTTGTGTTCTTGAGGCAGGAGGACAAAGTCAGAGTAGAAAGAATACCAATTAGCACTCAAATGGGATGCTAAGAGGAAGGATGCGATGTTCTTCCCCTGGAGGACTGTCGAAGGAAAGTTAGAAGGGATGCCCATTGTCTCTGGGATGTTTTAAGGCCACCCATACATCTGGAGACTATTTTATTCTCCAATCACAAAATCCTATCACTGGAAAAGAAGATCAAGATCATACAACCCTGTCTGATGTGGAAATTCCTTCACTAGACTGACAATTAGATGACCTAAGGTTGCATTCGCTCCCTGGAGGTCTCTCCAGTCCATAACCAGCAGAGGTATGATATCTAGACAACCAGGAAATCAGAAGCCCTGAACTTCATGACTTTGAAAAGACACATTAACATCTTCCCTAGTGGTTTGGACTGAAGGTCTCTAGCTGGGTTCATTTCCATTTTTAACACCTTGTGGTGATCAACCAAAGACTCTGTGTTATCACTTCCCACAAAAACAGTACTTAGCTTTGATGGTGACTAAAGAAATTGCCCTTCTTATTCACAAAAAGATCTACCCACAGTGGGTCATGATGAATATTTGAAATTCTGAAAACATTTCTCTAAATAGAAATTAGTATTGGTAATTCATGACCTCTCACTAATCCTAGAGTTGGTTAGAGCCACAACTGTCTCTTAAATCAGATTGGTCACTCCCACATTTAAACTCATTGAGTGTGATCTGTCTCTACTACCAATGGTTTTCTATTTCTCTAAAAGGAGCATGTCAACAGACTATTTTTTAAATTTTTATTTATTTTTATATCCTAAAAGTATTTTATCATTTTCCAGTTACACATAAAGATAGTTTTCAACATTTTTTCCATAGTATTTTTAGTTCCAAATTTTTCTCCCACCTTCCCTTCCCTCCCCCCTCCCCAAGACAGAAAGCAATTTGATATAGGTACAATCACATTAAACATTTCTGCATTATGTTGTGAAAGAAGAATCAGAACACAAGGGGAAAACCTCAAAAAAGAAAAAAAAACAACTACAAAGTAGAAACAGTATGGTTCAATCTGCAATCAGAACCCACAGTTCTTTTTTCTGGATGTGGAGAACATTTTCCATCATGAATTCTTTGGAATTCTCTTGGATCATTGCACTGCTGAGAAGAGCCAAGTCTATCACAGTTGATCATCACACAATGTTGCTGTTACTGTGTACAATGTTCTCCTGGTTCTGCTCACTTCACTCGGCATCAGCCCACTTAAGTCTTTCCAGGTCTTTCTGAGATCTTCCTGCTCATCATTTCTTTTTGTTTTTAATTTTTTTTTAAATAAAGTATTTTATTTTTTTCCCATTACATGTAAAGATAGTTCTCAACTTTTGTTTATACAAGCTTTCCAATTTCAGATTTTTCTCCCTCCCTCCCCTCCCCCCCCCTCCCCTAGACAGCAGGTAATCTGATATAGGTTTTATATATATATATATATATATAATAACATTAATCCTATTTCTGCATTAGTCATGTTATAAGAGAAAAATCAGAGCAATGATGAAAAACCTAAAAATAGAAAAAACAACAGCACCAAAAACAAAAGAAATAGTATGGTTCATTCAGCATCTATACTCCACAGTTCTTCTTTTTTCTTGGATTTGGAGATCCTCTTCTATCATGAGTTCCCTGGAACTCTTCTGTACCTTTGCATCGGTGAGAAGAATATAGTCCATCATAGTAGATCAACACTCAATGTTGATGATACTGTGTACAATGTTCTTCTGGTTCTCCTCATCTCACTCATCATCAGCCCATGCAAGACCCTCCAGGTTTCTCTGAACTCCTCCTGCTCATCATTTCTTACAGCACAATAGTATTCCATTGTATTCATATACCACAACTTGTCCAGCCATTCCCCAATTGATGGGCATCCCCTCAACTTCCAATTCCTTGCCACCACATAAAGCTGCTCATCATTTCTTACAGCACAATAGTATTCCATTACATTCATATGCCACAACTTGTTCAGTCATTCCCCAATTGATAGGCATTCCCTCAATTTCCAATTCTTTGCTGCCACAAAGAGAGCTGCTATAAATATTTTTATACATGTGGGTCCTTTTCCCTTTTCTATGATCTCTTTGGGATACAGACCTAGTAGTGGTATTACTGGGTCAAAAGGTATATACACAGTCCCATAGCCTTTTGGACATGGTTCCAAATTGCTCTCCAGAATGGTTAGATCATCAACAGACTATTCTTGATGTGCTGTCTAGGGGGAAGGGAGACACAGAATTCACTGGAGGCCTGGGAACAGAATCATCTTAGGATAGGAAAGAGGTGGAGCATGAAGTTGAGTAATTGCTGTTAAGTAAAGTTCAGTAAAGTCTGGTGACTTATGAGGGGCTGCTTCAAAGCAAAATTGCTTTTCTTCATGGGCAGCTGCCTCAGCTAGCCTCTAAAATCAGGGTCAAGTTCACCTACCATGAAAAGCTTTGTCTCCCCAAATAAGATGAATCAGGCAGTGAGCATGGACCAAGCATCCACTGTGATCAGGGCCCCCATACCATGAAGACTTATCAGAGAAGACAAAGACTCCCTCTATAGAAACTTAGATTCTAATGTGGAAAATATATAAATCATCACTAACATTCATACAGTGCTTTCAGATTTCCAAAGTGCTTTACATACATTTTCTCCCATAATTCTTTTTTTTTCTCCCATAATTCTTACAGCAATTCTGAGATTAGCTATTATTACCTATTATTATCCCCATTTTACAAATGAAGAAACTGAAGTTTGGAGAGATTAAGTGATCTGTTCAGGATGTGACAAATTTAGAAACATCTGAGGCAGGATTTGAATACAGGTCTTCCTTAATGCTAGTCTATCCCTTTACACATTAAGCACACTGGAAATAGCAGTGGATTTGGAAGCTGACCTGAGTTAAAGTCCCAGCCCCTAATGCTTACTGGATTGGTCCAAACATATGGAGCCAGCTCAGACATGAGCTCTTTTTTTTTTTTTTTTTTTTGGCAGGGCAGTGAGGGTGAAGTGACTTGCCCAGGGTCACACAGCTAGTAAGTGTCGAGTGTCTGAGGCAGGATTTGAACTCAGGTCCTCCTTTAATAAAGCACCGGCCCTGGATTCAGGAGGACCTGAGTTCAAATCCGGCCTCAGACACTCGACACTTACTAGCTGTGTGACCCTGGGCAAGTCACTTCACCCTCACTGCCCTGCCAAAAAAAAAAAAAAAGAGGTAAGAGGAGTGATACAGTATCTATCCTTCCTTAGGGAATGGAATTTTAAAAGAAATTAAAATTGTTTAATTTTCAGTGTGAGCATTTATTATTCACACCTCAGAAATCAGCAAACACCACAAACCAGGGCTTCTTTGTTTGATTGTTTTGTGGATTATCTTGACTTGAGAAAGTCATGGAGAAAATATTAATAGTACAGATTAAACCTAAATGTGAGTCTTTTGTACATTTTGGTAGGGGGGACAACAGTTGTTAAACATTTACCAGCGTGCCCCTGCTGGCACCCCTAGAATAACATCCTTTTGAAAGGGAAAATATGTGCATATAAATACATATGTTATTGTCTGTTATATTGTATTTCTTTATATCTATGTACTGGCGTGTTGCGCATGTGTGTTTTATACATATATGTATCGATGTACATGCACACCGAAACAATAACACCATAAGGGCAGACTTGGGGGGCAGTCAATATTTGAGCTATTGTGGCACTAACTGTGTTATCTTGGGCAAGTCACTGTGCCTCAGTTTCCTCATATTTAAAATAAAAAGAAAACCACCTGTATGACATACCCCACAAAATGGTAGTAAAGGAAGCACTTTGTATGTCATTAACAATACATGAACTAAGTCTTAAAGCACCACCTTTTGTTGGTGGTGACCCGTGTGTAGGACATTTGGAATAGGGTGCGGAAATTGGGGGAAAGCTGGGGCAGCTGAGAACTGAGACTGTTGGGCCAAGACTGGACAAGCAGAGGTCTGGGACTCCTTCTAGGCAGCATGTCTGGGTCTGCGTGGGTGGGAAGGGAGGGTTATGTGTCCTGCCCCCTGTTTTCTTAACAATCATCTTTCTACATGGCATTCCTGCAGAGCCCTGGAGAGACAGACATCAAGGCTAACTCTGGAGTCCCTACTCAGCTCCCACCTTTCACTTTAACTCACCAGTGCCCCAGGAGATCCTTTTTCCAGTCCATTTGTCCCTATGCATCCTCAAGCAACCATCCCTGCCCTGGGCCTTCCTTCCCACCCACCCACCTGAGCAGTAGTCTGAGAATGTAAGGAGGGAGCCTAAGGCAGCAAGAAGACAGCCTCCCTCAGCTGAAATTGCTTCTTCCTCCCCTCTGTCTTCATTCTCCCACATGCCTGGTCACTGCTTCTCTCTTCTGTCTCCCCCTCCCAGCCAAGCTGACGGTCAATATCCTGGATGTCAATGACAACACTCCCCAATTCCGGCCCTTTGGGATCACCTACTACACCGAGCGGATCCTGGAGGGGGCAACACCAGGCACCACGCTCATTGCTGTGTCGGCCTATGATCCAGACAAGGGGGTCAATGGGCAGATCACCTACACCCTGCTCAACATGGTGCCCCCAGGGTATGTCCAATTGGAAGACTCCTCAGCAGGTAGGCTGGACACAGTGCTCTACTCTACCCCTGGGGATATTGGTATTTCTGGGATATTGCCAGTTCTCCACACCTACATGCCCACTTTTCTTCCCTATCATTTTGTGTTTGGGAAAGGATCCCAGGTGGTAATGCTACCATTCATTTCTTAATTCCCAAACCAAGCCACTGATGAGGTGAACAAGAGATGTGTCCAGCCCTGGGGTGGGGCATGAACCTTATGGGAGGTACCTACCTCCCCAGTTACCAGTAATAGTTAGTTTAGGGACAGGAAAGCCAAAGGGGAAAGTTGTCTGCTTAGAGTCATTATCCTATTGGTGTTGACTATTTTAGACTCCTGGGGGCTTCTTTACCCCTCCATCAAAGACAGTAATTAGAGCATAGTCTAGCTACGCTCTAATCTAGAGGTCCTCCAGCTAGATGCTGCCACCTTACAACTGTGTCTCCCAGGGAGGCTTTGCCCAGATTCATCTTCTGGCCTCTCCCAGCCCCTGAATCAGCTGCCCATATTACCTGATAATATCATAGAACAAAGAATTATCAGGATTCAATCAACAACCATTTATTAAGCACTTATTATGTGTCAAGCACTGTTTACATAAGAGATGCAAAGAAAAAGCTAAAAGGGTCTCTGGCTATTCCATTGTAATAGAAGAAACATACATACACACATACATGCATACTTAAAATAGACATATAACTATGGATCAGTACATGTATGTGTCATATGTATGTGTGGTGTGTATCACATATACCTATATGTTTGTGCATATACAAAAGGCATATAAAGTGAACTCCAGGTCGCCTTAGAGGAGAAAGCATTAAGCAGTTGGAGGGGCACCAGCAAAGGCTTCCTCAAGAAGATGGTGCATGAACCAAGTCTTAAAGGATACCAGGGATTCTAAAGGAAAGAAGTGAGCTGGCACATAATAAGCACTTAATACAGGCTTATTGACTGACTGTCTGAGGAGAGAGGAAGAGCCTTCTGGGCAGCCAATGCAGAAGTATGAAGGTAGGAGATACAGCTTCCTGTGTGAGGAACAGGAAGTGCTCTCTTGTGTCTGGGCCATAGAATATGTGGAGAGGAGAGATATATAAGAAAACTGGAGAGGTAGGGATGCATCAGGTTTTTAAGAAGTTTTGATCCTAAAAGTAATAATGAGCCACCCAAGTTTATTGAGTAGAGATGGCCTGCGGATTAGGAAAATCACTTTGGCTGCTGTATAGAGAATGGATTGGAGGAGAGGGAAACCAATTCAAAGGCTATTCCAATAGTCCCAGTGAAAGGGTGGGGGGCTAGATCCAGGGTGATGGCTGAGTAAATTATAAAGGGGAGTATATGAGAGATGCCTAGAGAGAAAGAAGAAGATTTGAAAACTGATGGAAAATGGAGGATGAGTGAAAGCAAAGAATCCAGGATGATATTGAGTTTTCAAAACAGGGTAACAGAAAATATGGAGGTGTTTTGACAGAACTAAAGGAAGTTTGGAAGAAGGGTAGATGGGCAGGAGAAATATGAGGATTCAGTTTTGGACATGATGAAACAAAGATGCTTATGAGACAGCCAGGTCAAAATGTTGAATAAGTAGTTGGCAATTCAAGATTGGAGATAAGGAGAAATGTTAGGAATGGATAAATAGATCTGGCAATCATATGCATAGAAATGACCATTAAACTCATGGGAAGGGGCATCTAGGTGGCACAGTGGATAAAGCACCAGCCCTGGATTCAGTAGGACCTGAGTTCAAATCCGACCTGTGACCCTGGGCAAGTCACTTAACCCTCGTTGTCCCGCCCCCCCCCCCAAAAAAAACCTCATGGGAGGTGATGTGATTACCAAGTCAGTCAATCAACATTTATTAAGTGCTTGCTAAGTGTCAAGCATTGTGCAAAGCACTGGAGATACAATGAGGGGCAAAAGATAATCCCCTGCTGTCACAGAGCTCCCAATCTAATGAGGGAAACCATAAGCAAAAAATATTTATAAGCGAACTACATACAGGATAAATCAGAAATAATTAAGAGAAAGGGAAGGCACTAGAATTAAGAAAGCCTTGAAGTAGAAGATGGGATTTTAGTTGGCACTTAAAAGAAACTACAGAACCTAGAACAGAGGAAAGACAAGGGGACAGACAAGCAGAGAAAATACCCAGAACCAAGAAAGAAAAAGTGAGAAAAGAGTCCAGGGCAGAACCTTGGGATATGCCCATAGTTAGTGGGCAAGAAAGTCCTAAAAGGAGAGTGTCTAGAAGGAGGAAGCAGTGAACGGTGTTAAATAATGCAGAGAAGAGAGGATAACTGAGAAAATGCCATTGGATTTGGCAATGGAGAGACAGACCCCTGGTAACTTCATGGGGTGGGGGGACATGCTCTCACTTGAATGAGGGATGAGATCTGAAGCTAGAGGGAAGAAGGTCTAGAAGAAAGTGAAAGGAGAGAAAGGGGTCGTGCCAAATGGAGACAACTTTTTCAATGACTTGAGCCAATGAAAGGAGAGTTGTAGGACAATATGGAGGGGATGGAAGGATCAAGTGACCTCACAAGAGTTTTTTAAGGAGTGGGGAAGAAGAGTCATGTTGGTGGAGAGCAGGGAAAGTGCCAATGGATAGAGATTAAGGAAGGGGGGATTATAATAAGGACAATCTTTCTGGAGGAGACAGAAGGGGATGGGATGAGACTCCCTATAGGAACTTTAGAGAGGATCGAATACAACCCCTTCACTCTATAGGAGAGGTTCATCAAAGAGGGAAAGTAGTTTGCCCAAGGTCATACAGGCAACAAATAGGATTTGAACCCAGGGTCTCTTATGCCCTTCTCTGCTACCCCACGCTTTCCTTCCAAGTGGATTTTAACTCCATGGCCCACTCAGCTATCATTCTTACTGAGGAAAACATGGAGAGAATGGTGGATTCCTATATATTTCAGGGAAGATCATTGCCAACCGCACTGTGGACTATGAGGAGGTGCACTGGGTGAACTTCACCGTCCAAGCTGCAGACAATGGCTCCCCTCCCAGGGCTGCAGAAATCCCTGTCTACCTGGAGATTGTGGACATCAATGACAACAATCCCATCTTTGACCAGCCCTCCTATCAGGTGAATGGGGTTGTCCATTGCTGGGAGAGGTGCATGGTGGGTAGGGCAGGCGGGGATAGGCTACTATCATTCATCAGGATGAGCACATTTCTATAATATAACAAGTGCCTAGGTGAGTCTTTACAGGGAAGGAATTTTAGGGATTTGTGATATCATGTGGAATGTCACTTGGAGGTCAGCCAGTGATTTAATGAAGCCCCTGCCCACAACCCACCAGACTTTGATCTTGAGGCATCTAGGTAGAAAAGTAGTTAGAGTGCTGGATTAAGAATCAGGAATACCTGATATTGAATCCTGCCTCAGACACTTATGAGCTGTGTGGCCCTGGGCAAGTCGCTTAATCTTACCCTCAGTTTCTTAATTTCTAAAGTGGGGATAATAATAGGAGCTAACTCACATGGTTGTTGGGACCAAGGTAATATAATGTATGTAAAGTGCTTTGCAAACCTATATAAATACTAGGTATAATCATTATTATTGTTGTTGTTAAGAGTCCCAGCCTTTAGGTCAGGTTGTGCCCTGTATCCTTCATTAACCCTCATACTAGAGAATCCACCAGCCTTGAATTCACAGGCTTAGAGGGGGAGTGAAGTATTAGGAGCCTTTATTTGCTAATGCCTAGACTCTCTCCCTTCTGTCTTTCTACCTGGCCTCAGGAATCTGTGTTTGAGGACGCACCAGTGGGCACAATCATCCTCACTGTCACTGCCACCGATGCTGACTCAGGGCCCTTTGCCCTCATAGAATACAGCCTGGGTGATGGAGAAGGCAAATTTGGGATCAACCCCACCACGGTAAATGAGTCAGTCAACAAGCATTAATTAAAAGCACCTGGTATATACCAGGTATCATGCTAGGCAGTGGGAGTACAAAGAATAAAATGGAAAAAAATGAAACTGTCCCTCATGTCAAGGAGCATGTCATGGTGGAGGAGGGATGGTAAATGCAATGGGAGGGAATGAGAGGTATGGAAGGAGGGGAGTAATGGCTGAGAATCCAGGGTTGTAGACTTGAAAGACTTTTAGAGGTTATCACATTCAACTCCATTCCTCTGAGTTTGACCCTCCCAGATTTATGGAGATTTGATTCCCCAGTATAGCTAATTCTGTAACAACCTTCAGCCACACCTGAGTTGGCATCATGATTTGATGGAAAGATCACTTGATTAGGGGATATGGGTTCAAGTCCCAATTCAGCCACTATCAAGCTGTTTGGGCAAACTATTTTTCCTCTTTGCACCTCAGTTCTCTCCTCTGTAAAATGGGTGCAAGAAGCACAATGATTTCTAAGATTCCTTCCAGTTCTAAATCTATGAAAGCCATTGTACTATCCATTGATGCTAATTATAAGATCATTCTTAGAGTTTTGAAAATCTCTCAATTTAAACCAATTTGTGCTCCTTCTGTCTTAGTAGACAAGTAGGACAGTGAGTCACAGTTCTGTCTATAGTAACTGTTCTTTCTAGTCATTAAGAGATTTATGAATAATTCTTCCTACATTAAAGAATCCCAATTCCCTCAATTTCTGCCCCTGTATTTGGTAGAGCATGGGAAACTGCATCCCCTCTTAAATCAGTCACTAAGTAAATATTGTTTTTATAGAGAGGCAGTGTGGCAACGTGGATAGAGATCTGGCCTTGGAATCAAGAAGACCTAGGTTTAAGTCTCACCTCTAATACATACTGACTGTGTGATCCAGTCATTTAGGAAACTCTCTAGAACAGGGGTTATTAATCTGTAGTTCTTGCCACATCATGATTCAAAATAAGAATATATAACACCAACCTCTCTCACTTTTTTCAGTGGTTATAAATTAGCTCCAAGCCCCCAAATCATCATTCACCAGTCAGTCTTCTTTCTCTGAACGTGGAATACTTTCTCCCCTTCCTATATACATATGAACAATAAGAAATGTAGTCTCTCAGTTCTGCTGGCTAACATTATTTATATTAGCTTAAAAGCTATATAAATGCTGTGAAAGCTTAGAAATTTAAATGTGCATTTAAAAACAGATCCTAAGTTTCCTCCACCCAGAAATAAGAAAAAAGACTAAATAAAGTGAGCTAAGAGCCCACAGAAACATTAAGCACCCCCCTGGAGGAAAGAGGTGGGGAAAGAATGCACCACTAGTGTCTTATGGAACAATCATTAACAGTATGAAATAATGTCCCCAAAAGGTACAAACAATAAGAACTACAGGATTTCAGAGGTGGCAGAAGCCACCTCACTTTATTTAGAGGAACAGGGGTTCAGCAAGGGTGAGTCTCCTCCCATAGATACCACCTAGCTAGATAACCAGCCTCTCTCCACTCCATTGGGGGCAGCCAACCATCACCTAACCCCTTCACTGCTGCACTCCCCAGTGCAGGCCTTAGACTGGCCAGGTCTGGGAAAGGAGAAGAGAGACTAAAGCCAATTTCTCCTATTCTTCTAGGGAGACATCTATGTGTTGTCCTCCCTGGACCGAGAGACAAAGGCTCACTACATCCTTACAGCCTTGGCTAAGGACAACCCTGGGGACATCCCCAGCAACCGCAGGGAGAATTCTGTCCAGGTAAGGAATGGGGGATCTAAGGGATATTGAGGTGGGGGACCTAGGGGATGGTTTGACTAAGTGATGATTTTGGAAGGATCAGCTGTCGCTGCAAGCAGATTCTTCCAGGAAATTGAGGCTGCCAGGTGTGTAAGACAAGCCACATCTTCCTGCTACCACTGCTACTAGCATTCCCACTCCTGCTTCACATTCACTCAATCACTCAATCGATCAATAAACATTTATTAAGAGCCTATGTGGGGGCAGCTAGGTGGCGCAGTGGATACAGCACTGGGTCAGGTCACCAGGCCAAATGATCTAAGAGCAATATTGTGGGGCAGTCAACAAATAGGACCCCAAGTCTAGACCACCAACTATAGTGATGTATAGATCTAGATATATGTCGAAGGTCAGAAACTCTAAAATCAGGAGGAATTGAAAGAGTGTCGAGTTCAGGCTTATAAAGTAGGGTCCTGTCCATAAACAAAGAATTGGGCCCTACCCTAAGGACCTCATTGGCATCCCCTCCCTCATCTGAGGCTGCCTCACACTTCTGTCCAAATGCCCAAAGGGTCATGACCTTGTGCTTATCACCCACCCCAAACACTAGGTGGTGATACAAGTGCTGGATGTCAACGACTGCCGACCTCAGTTTTCCAAGTCACAGTTCAGCACCAGTGTTTATGAGAATGAGCCTGCGGGTACTTCAGTCATCACCATGATGGCCACTGACCAGGATGAAGGGGAGAATGGAGAACTGGCTTATTCCATTGAAGGCCCTGGTGTAGGTGAGTGGCCTTCACAGCCCACTTGGTGGAGAATTGGGAATACTATTGAAGCTGTGGCCCCTCCTGACAGGGCAGCAGACTTGTCCACCACCCCATTCTTGGTTGACCATGGATTGGGTATTCCCCGACTCATCTTCAGCTTCCTCAGTAGAGAGCATTAGCCAGCATGCCTTAGGAGTTAAGAGATGTGATATCATATACATGTTAATGTAGCAACAGGTGATGGTTAAAAGATCCAATAAATAGGTGATATGGAATTAGTAGGAAACAGGGTGAGTGGCAACTCTTCCATTGGGGTGGCCCCAGTGGAGCTAGGGGAAAGGATGGGAACTGGGAGGAGAGACAGCTTAGAGGGGACATCATAGATGATTTGAGAATTTGAAGGACTTTCATGTAGAAAAGTACCTAGACTTTTTCATTTGACCCCAGAAGACAAAACTAGGAACAATGGGTCAAGGTCGCAGAGGTAGATTTCAAATTGATGTAAGGAAAAGCTTTCTAATAATTAATTATCCAAAAGTAGAATGGGCTGCCTTGGGAGGTAGTGGGCTCCCCATTACTGGAGCTCTTCAATCAAAATATAGGGGCAAAAAAACCATGTCAGATACGTGGTAGACAAGACTATTATAAAACAGGTGCATGCTGATCTCTTTCATCTTTGAAATTCTGTGAGAGATAGGATAGGAACTCAGTATTTGACCAAAACTGCTGGGAGAACTGGAAGATAGTATGGCAGAAACTAAGCATAGACCAACATCTTACACCATATACCAAAATAAGGTCAAAATGGGGACATGATTTAGACATAAAGGATGATACCATAGGTAAATTAGGAGAGGAGGGAGTAGTTTACCTCTCAGATCTATGGAGAGGAAAACAATTTATGTCCAAACAAGAGATAAAGAATATTATGAAATGCAAAATGGATGACTTTGATTACATTAAATTAAAAAGATTTTGTACAAACAGAGGCAATGCAGCCAAAATTAGAAGGGAGGCAGAACTACAGTCAGTAAAGGCCTCATTTCTAAAATATATAGGGAACCAAATCAAATTTATAAGAATGCAGGTCATTCCCCAATTGAGAAATGGTCAAAGGATATGAACAGGCAGTTTTCAGATGAAGAAATCAAAGCTATCTATTGCCATATGAAAAAATGTTCTAATTCACTAATGATTAGAGAAATGCAAATTAAAACAAATCTGGGGGCAGCTAGGTGGTGCAGTGGATAGAGCACCGTCCCTGAATTCAGGAGTACCTGAATTCAAATCTGGCCTCAGACACTTAACAGTTACTAGCTGTGTGACCCTGGGCAAGTCACTTAACCCCAATTGCCTCACCAAAAAAAAACCACAAAAACAACTCTGAGGTGCCACCTCACACCTATCAGATTGGCAAATATGACAAAAAAGGAAAATAATAAATGTTGGAGAAGCTGTGGAAAAATTGGAACACTAATGCATTGTTGGTGGAGCTGTAAACTGATCCAACCATTCTGGAGAGCAATTTGGAACTATGCCCAAAGGGCTATGGGACTGTTCATACCCTTTGACCCAGTGGTACCACTGCTAGGTCTGTATCCCAAAGAGATAATAGAAGAGGGGAAAGGACCCAAATGTACAAAAATATTTATAGCAGCTCTCTCTGTGGTGGCAAAGAATTGAAAATCGAGGGAATGCCCACCAGCTGGGGAATGGCTAAACAAGTTGTGGTATATGAATGTAATGGAATACTACTGTGCTGTAAGAAATGATGAGCAGGAAGATTTCAGAGAAACCTGGAAGGATTTACATAAACTGATGCCAAGTGAAATGAGCAGAACCAGGAGAGCATTGTACACAGTAATAGCAACATTATGTGATGATCAACTGTGATAGACTTGGTTCTTCTCAACAGTGCAATGATCCAAAACAGTTTCAAAGAACTCATAATAGAAAATGTTCTCAACATCCAGAAAAAAGAACTATGGATTCTGAATGCAGATTGAACCATACTGTTTCTACTTTTTGGCTGTTTTTTTTTCTTTTTGAAGTTTTTCCCTTGTGTTCTGATTCTTCTTTCACAATGACTAATGCAGAAATAAGTTTAAAAAAAAAAAGAAATTCTGTGATCGATGAGACAGTCCCTAAAACAACCCTCTGCCCTAACAGAGGCATTCCAAATTGACAAGGATTCAGGCCTGGTAACAACCCGGAGGCCGCTGCAGTCTTATGAGAGGTTCAACCTAACGGTGGTAGCTACAGACGGTGGGCAGCCCCCACTTTGGGGCACCACTATGCTCTACGTGGAAGTCATTGATGTCAACGACAACCGGCCAGTTTTTGTCCGTCCACCCAATGGTACCATCCTGCACATCTTGGAGGTATGGCATTTGTACCCCGCCCCAGCCCACCTGAATTGCTATCAGGACAGTAGCAACCATTAAGTCAAACAGATATCTTATAGGACTTTGGAGGGTTCCAAGGCCAAGCCCATCATGGGCTACCATGGACGACCATGGGACAGTCAAACAGGGATGAAAATAAGAATCCCTGTGGGTTTTCTGAGTATCTCACCAAGTTCCCTATATTACTATCTTTTCCCAAACTTACCAAATCTATTCTGGTCTTAACAAACTGTGGGGAGGGGAAGGGACACAGCTCCTGTACTCTGGAGCGGGTTAGAGGTTGGATTCCCCCCAAGGTGCAGAGAAAGGGTCAGTTCCCAAGCACAGACACAAGGTGGCACAAAGATCCCACAAACAACTCCTCCCACCCAGGATTATTCCCTTCTAGGAACTGGGATTCTCACTGAGGATTCCAGGAGATTCACATAATCTAAGAAAGAACTAGTAAACCTTCCTGTGTTCTAATAGGAAATCCCTCTGCGGTCAAACGTTTACGAGGTCTATGCCACAGATAAGGATGAAGGACTCAATGGGGCTGTCCGCTACAGTTTCCTGAAGACAGCGGGGAACCGAGACTGGGAATATTTCACGATTGATCCCATCAGTGGGCTGATCCAAACTGCCAAACGTCTGGACAGAGAACAGCAGGCTGTGTACAGTGTAAGGGGCCTCTGGATGTCACTAATGATCATGAAGACCTAGGTTTAACTCCTGCCTCTGACACATACTGCCGACATGACTTTCAGCAAATCACTTACCCTGTTGGTACCATAAGCAACTTTAAACTGTAGAGAGGGTGCCAACCAGCATTGGTAGAGGGAGTTTCTTTACATGGAGGTTCCCATTGCCCATGAAATCACAGATCTAGTCCCTAGCCATACTACCCCAAGGGCACTGGTGGAAATGTCCAATTACCACTTTTCCTTGAGGGTGAGAAAGAGTAAGAAATAAGGGATGAGGGAGCCATCTCTGGTCTTTCCACCACCTAGGATGGCATTTCCCAAACCACAGCCTGTAGAACACTCATGGCCTAAGACCTGTAAAAGGGAGTGCCATGAGAGGGTTTTGGATCTAGAAATAGGATTCCCTCACAAATATTCAACACGATACAGCATCAGTATCCTCCACCAAAGTCCTCCTCACGTGCCTCATTGTAAGAAAACGAGGACCCTGGTTTCTCTGGGGCTGTGCCTGTACGAGGCTGCTGTCCAAGGTCCAGCCCCAGCTGAGGGCATAGCCAAAGGCTAGCCAGCAGGTGACAGGGCTTTATTCGGTACAGCCACTCAGCAACAGCAAGGGAAGATTGAATCCACATCGGTGACAGAACTGTCCCCCGCCAATGACCCTGAAAGTGAATAACCACCATCCTCAACATGAATAAATTAATTTCTCCTACACTATATGAGGCTTCGTTTTCTCTATTTTAAAAGTTTCCTCATGATAACTTTCTCTAAGGAGTATTAATTACCTCCCCCAGGTCACCCTTAGATCATTGTTCAAGGTCTATCAATATCCAAAAGCATTCTGCAGCCCAGGGATTTAGGAAATGTTGGCCTAGGGACATCTAACTGGACAGCATCAATACCCAATCACTTCATCCCTTACAGCTTCATCCAGCCCCTCCAGCAGTACAACCCCAGGTTCAAACCTAGTGTAGGAGAGCCCCTTTTCTTGCTTCTAGTTTCAAGAGAGGATGCGTGCAGTTCCAGGCCCTCTTCAAAGAGACACTCCTGGAGAGAGAGAAAAGACTTTGAGAAGCAGCAGACACGTAGAGGAGCTGGCTTCTCAGTATATCCCAGATTGCCAACTTGCCTCCCTGGAGACTTTGGGAGATTTACCCTGGGATACGATTAGATACTCTCTCCTGGTGGGAATGAGATATCCCAGCTCTGTCTGTTACTTCCCAAAATCTAGTCTCTCTCCAGGAGTCTCTCCCTGAAGAGGGTCCTCTCTTGAAACCAGAAGCAAGAAAAGGGTCTTTCCTCTGCCAAGCTCTTGCCAACTTTACCCCACATGCAGACACACATCATTTCCTTCAATAAGGAAAGTCTAAAACAAATACCCTTGGCTTGATCCCTGGTTTATACCTGATTGGAAGTTTCCACCACCACCACCCCCAGTTCTAAAATTCCCAGTGTTCTCCCCAGCCCCTTGTAAGGACTTTTCGTTGTCTGGTAAACCCAAGGGGCCTCTCTCTAACCTTGCTTCCTCCCCTCCAGCTGATCCTGGTGGCCAGCGACCTGGGCCAGCCAGTGCCCTACGAGACCATGCAACCCCTGCAGGTGGCGCTGGATGACATTGATGACAATGAGCCCATCTTCGTGAGACCCCCAGTGAGCTCAAAGCCTTCTCCCCTCACCCCCTTTCCCTCCTGCTTCTGGTGGGGCTCAGGCTGGATGGTGGGAAGCTATCCTGCGATTCTCCAGCCAGGATCCTCTCCCTGGTCCCATAGCAGTGATGTGAGCAGAGTAGCACTCCCCACCTCCTCTCTCCCCTGTGCTCCCCTATCCCCTCCAATGTAGATACATGGGCTTTGTGATGCATCCCAGGCAGGGTAACCAGCTCCCCCCAAGCCTAAAGGAAATCAGACAGGGAGACTTAAGTTCATGTTGACTCTGCTGCTCCTTTTTCTTTCTCTTCCTTTTGAGCATCCATGTCTTTAAGTCATGTGTGTGCTCTTGGGTGCCACATATGTGTCGATATGTACATGTGCATGCATTCACTCACACACACACGTGTGTGTGTGTTTGGTATAAATATGTGTCCATGTATTCCACTGTCTTGCTGCCCTTTCTAATGATAGATATGACGTCTAATGACCACATCCCGTGTCTGAACTAGTAACGAGAGTCACCACATTCTTGTGGTCCAGCCCTTTTGTGCAGAAAGCCACTTCTCCCTGTGTCCCTCCCAGCATCTGAGCCACTGTCCTTCCCATGGGGCTCTGTCCACTCCCAGCACAGGGGTGCCTGGCCACCGGCCCATCCCTAACACCTGTGACTGCTCTCCTGGTCCTGCAGAAAGGCAGCCCCCAGTACCAGCTCCTCTCCGTGCCCGAGCACTCCCAGCCTGGCACCCTTGTGGGCAATGTGACAGGAGCCGTGGATGCAGACGAGGGGCCCAATGCTATTGTCTACTATTTCATTGCAGGTAAGGAGGGCGGCCAGTCTGGGGCGGGACTTGGCAGGAGAGGGCCTCAGCTAGCCCTTCTGTTTCCCCTTCTCTCCTCACTGAATCTTGTCCCACAACCTCCGTCCCCCAGCTGGCAACGAAGATGAGAATTTCCTGCTGAAGAAAGACGGGAGACTCTTGGTAATACGGGATCTGGACCGTGAACGTGAAGCCCTCTTCTCCATCATTGTCAAGGCCTCCAGTAATCGGAGCTGGACCCTCCCCCGTGGTCCAGGGGCTTCACAGGCCCTTGACCTCACAACGGACCTGACTCTCCAAGAGGTGCGAATTGTCATAGAGGACATCAATGACCAGCCGCCACGCTTCACCAAGTCCGAGTATACTGCAGGTGACACAGTCTGGGCAGCCTAGGGGCCTGGGCTGAGGACGAGGGAGGGAATGAAGAGGATTCTGTCTCAGCCGACCAAGTCCCAACTCCCAAGTGTAGGGATCATAATGAGGGTCAAACATCCTGTCTCTGGTTGACTAAGGCTGCCCTAAGGAGAGAGTCCATGAGCTGAGTGCCTAGGGAGTCTTGGCTTTGGTGTTCACCTAAAGGGAGGGAATTCACGCTGTTTTCTGTTCTATGAGGGAGGGGCCACTTTTATAATGGTGACTCTGCAAGTATTTGAGGGTCCAAGAAGGAAGGAGAGGCAGCCCCTCCCATAGGCGTATTGAAGGAATATGGGGAAAACATGGGGTCACAGTAGACCCTAAACCCATACACTCCTTCCCAACTCACTGGCTGTTTCCCACAGGAGTGGCCACAGATGCTAAGGTGGGATCAGAACTCATCCAGGTGCTGGCCACAGACGATGACATTGGCAATAACAGCCTGGTGTTCTACAGCATTCTGGCCATCCACTACTTCCGGGAGCACTCCAATGACTCAGAAGATGTGGGCCAGGTCTTTACCATGGGTAAGAGCCAAACTCTCCTGAGCAGAGGTGGGAGGAAGGGAGGGACCCATGTCAGGGGAGACAAATCTCACCCAGCAGCCCTCGGGGCCCTCACTCAGAGCCCCATAGACATCAAGTCTAAACTCAGTTATGATCAAAGGAGGCGAGGTCAGTCACTCTAGAGTTCTCCAGAAAAGCCTCGCTATGGAGCTGGAGTAGGAAGTGGGACGAGGCCAGGCCTGCATGTGCGTGTGCATGTGTGCATGTGCACCAATCCCTGAATGTGTAACAGCTGACATTTGTATAACACTTAAAGATTTACAGATCACATTGCATCAGTCTCATCGTATCTTCATGAGATAAGGTATGCAATGTATGATGTATGTTTGAGAGCTAAGGGCCATAGGCATTCCTGTACCCATTTTACAGATTAGGAACAGAGTCAGGAAATTAAGTGACCTCCCTCACAATCAGAGCAGCTAGTAAGGATGGAAGGTAAGATTCAAACCCAGGCCTTTTTTGTTTTGTTTTGTCTTTGTTTTTTGTTTTTTGGAGGGGCAGTGAGGGTTAAGTGACTTGCCCAGGATCTATCAGCTAGTAAGTGTCAAGTGTCTGAGGCCGCATTTGAACTGAGGTCCTCCTGAATCCAGGGCCAGTGCTTTATCCACTGTGCCACCTATCTGCCCTCCCTCCCCCAAGTCCTTTCTTAATTCCAAACCCAGTCCTCTTTCCCCTGGGCATGAGTTTGGAGCACCACAGAGTAAGCAATTGGATTGTGAGTTTATTTGTGTGTGTCTCAGAAACCATATTGTGCATGTACGGGTATGTATCTGGGTAGGAAAGATGGGCACAGAAATGTGTCTTGTGACTGATTATGCACATGTTAGCCACCAGGGGGAGATGGTGAGCAAGGCAAACTGAGTTATCTGTCACCTTCTGAGACAGAGGACCTATATGAGCCTCCCAATTTGTTCTGTCCCCTCCACTACCTTTCTATGGGGGGAATCTTTTTTTCAGCACTTTCTTTCTCTCTTTCTTTCTTTTTTTCTTTCTCTCTTTGCAAGCACCCCCACTACTCCCCCTAAACTGAACAATTTTTGTTTTGTTTTTGGTTTAAACTGAACAATTGTTAAACTTAAAAATAAAACCCCCATAAGCAACAAATATGGTTTGGGGTGTTTTTTTTTTGGTGAGGCAATTGGGGTTAAGTGACTTGCCCAGGGTCACACAGCTAGTAAGTGTTAAGTGTCTGGGTCCGGATTTGAACTCAGGTTCTCCTGACTACAGAGCCAGCGCTCTATCCACTGCGCCACCTAGCTGCCCCAACAAATATAGTTTTTTGTTTTGTTTTGTTTTGTTTGTTTGTTTTTGTGAGGCAATTGGGGTTAAGTGACTTGCCCAGGATCACACAGCTAGTAAGTTTGTAAAGTGTCTGAGGTCGGATTTGAACTCAGGTCCTCCTGAATCCAGGGCCGGTGCTCTATCTACTGCGCCACCTAGCTGCCCCAACAAATATAGTTTTAAAAAACATATTTCTGGGGCAGCTAAGTGATGCAGTATATAAAGCACCAGCCCTGGATTCAAGAGGTCCTGGGTTCAAATCCTGCCTCAGACGCTTGACACTAGCTGTGTGACCCTGGGCAAGTCACTTAACCCTCATTGCCCCGCTCCCCCCCCCAAAAAAAAGACCCCACATTTCCATGTTAGCCTTGTTCACAAGTGTATTTATTTTAAGTCTGTCCCCTCTCTGGCTGGAGCTAAGTGGCATGTTTCATCACTCACCCCCAGGATTATGGTTTATCATTGCATTGATCAGAGTTCTGAAGTCTTTTGAATTTGTTTTTCTTTATCATGTTCACATGGTAGAAATTGTTCTCCTAGTTCTTCTTGTGTCACCAAGTTCCTCTGAAGCTACTCATTTCATCATTTCTTATGGCATAATAATAGTAATGGGGGGAGGAAAGGGAAGAAGGGAGGGAGAAAAATTTGGAACTCTAAATCTTATGAAAATGAATGTTGAAAACTACCCAATAAAAAATAGTAAATGATATTCATATTCCATAATTTACTTAGCTATTAACCAATAGTTGACATCCCTTTAGCTTCCAGCTTTTGGTTTTCATGCAAAGATCAGCTCATCTTTTAATTGTGGCGTGGACTTCCCCTTCTAAGAAACTCACTCCTTTTCCCTTTCTTTACAATCCCAGCAAGTAAAAGGAAAGTCTCTTCCCTGTGCCCACTCACAGTATGGGTTCATGCTTTTAAACTAGGGATATTCTGGATTTGGGGATTCTTTGCCAGGCTTGTAGCAGTTCAGTAACAGTCCACTTTGTCCTAATGGCTCTAACCAAGGCCAGCCACTCAAGCATTTGGACCTAATATTTCATCCCTTCAAAGTACAAGCAGAGAATGTTTCTCTCTCGCTCTCTCTCTCTCTCTCTCTCTCTCTCTCTCTCTCTCTCTCTCTCTTCCCCTCTCTTTCCCCCTCCTGTCTCATCTTTCCATTTGTAAGCATTAAATAAAATACACACATACCTTAGTATTTCTGCTGTCCAACAGGGAAATAAAATCTAAAGAATGAACACCTTTATACATATAAACTGAAAAAGACACAAGCAGCTCTGTCAAAATAAGAAAGAGGCCACAGGTTCAGGCTCCTCCCCTTCCCCACCCCCTGCTCCTCTTGCTGATGCTCATTCTCTGCACAGAATCAGTCTTGCCCTCCAGCAGGTCCTCATGGCTTCTTTCTCACCTGATCAGCTGTGACTTATGGGTGTCTTTCCACCTAAGGTGGCTTCTTCCTTCATTCTACTCGTTTTACTTCTTCCTTCTCTCCCACTCATTCAGACTTCTGCATTGCCTTACCCAAAAGCCCCTTGCCCAAAGTCAGTTCAGCAGCAATCTGGATAGGCTGCCCAGAGATTAAATCCAAGGTGGTCTTAGATATAGGGAATACTGGGAAAACATTTTTTTGCCAGCAGACAGCCCCCTGCTCTGCATCCAGGCCTTTGGCAGAGCTCAAAAATTGGATGGTACATATAACAATATATCCATTCAAAAGTATATATTTATGTATAAATACGTACCCAAGTTGATATATGTCTGTATCACCACATGTATGTGAGTGAGCATGGTGATGGCTTAGACACAACAGTTATTGATGAAAAAAAAAAAAGAAAGAAAGAAAAAGAAAAGGGGCAGCTAGGTGGCGCAGTGGATAAAGCACCGGCCCTGGAATCAGGAGTACCTGGGTTCGGATCTGGCCTCAGACACTTAACACTTACTAGCTGTGTGACCCTGGGCAAGTCACTTGACCCCAATTGCCTCACTAAAAAAAAAAAAAAAAGAAAAGAAAAGAAAAAAGAAAAGAAAAAAAAGAAAAAAAACAGTTCTTGATGGGTAAGACACCTCAGCACTCAGGGCTTCAGCTGACTCATTTGTAAATGAGCTGGTTGGGTGGCCTCCAATGCTCGTTCTAGCACTAAATCTATGGTCCTGTTATCTGTTTAGAGATTATTCAAGTCTTTGGCCCCTCTCCATAGCATGGCTAGCAGAGTAGAGTCTGTGATTCTCCCAACAGCGCGGCAGGGGCTAGAAGTTGGGGGGTGGGGAAGGAGAGGGGCGGAGTAGGGTTACAGAAGTGACCCAACTTAGCTCCACGGCTTTCAACACCATCTTTACCTCCTTTCCCACTCAGGAAGTGTAGATGGAATCCTGCGCACATTTGACCTCTTTATGGTCTACAGCCCTGGCTATTTTGTGGTGGACATCATCGCTCTGGATCTGGCTGGTCACAATGACACTGCCATTGTGGGCATCTATATCCTGCGAGATGACCAGAGGGTGAAGATTATCATCAATGAGATCCCTGACCGGGTGCGTGGCTTTGAGGAAGAGTTCATCCGCCTGCTGTCCAACATCACTGGCGCCATTGTCAATACCGATGATGTTCAGGTACTGAGGCCATGGCCAGGAGGAGGGAGAAGCAGTGGAGGCAAGGGAATGCTGGACCAGAAGAAAACAGGACCAGGTCCAGAGTGCAAAAACACTAGATTCGCAGGGCAAAGGGGAGCAAGGTCAATGTGAGAGCAGGGTGGGGACCAAGGAAGTCCAAATCTCGGGGCATATTATTTTCTTTTGTTTGGTTGGTTTTTTGGTGAGGCAGTTGGGGTTAAGTGACTTGCCTAGGGTCACACAGCTAATAAGTGTAAAGTGTCTGAGGCTGGATTTGAACTCAGGTCCTCCTGAATCCAGGGCCAGTGCTTTATCCACTGTACCACCTAGCTGCCCCAGGGCACATTATTTTAAGGCTGACACCATTTCTCACATGTGCAGCTCCTTAAGGCCCCAGTCCCATCCCACCCTTTCCAAGTTTCTGGTGCCACAGGACAGGGAAGAGGATGTGAGAGTAGAAAGCAAATGAGGGGGAGGCAATGGGCACCCTAGTAGATAGATTGCCAGCAAATTCTGCCTCAGATACTTACTAGTTGGGTGACCCAGGTCAAGTCACTTCTAGCCTCAGTTTCCTCATCTGTGAAATGGAGATGGTGATAGCACTTACCTTCCAGTGTTATTATAAGGATAAAATGAGGCAGTATTTGTAAAAGGCTTAGCAAACCTTCGAGCACAATATAAATAGTAGTTGTTGTTATTATTATTATTGTTGTTGTTATTATTGTTATTATTATTATTATTAAGGCAGAGAAAATAAGGGAATGGGGAAGGGGGAAAGGGAGAAAGAGAAAGGAGAGGGCTCCAGAGGGCTCTCTTGCTTGTGGTCTGCCCAAAGTTGCAGTTTTCATGCCCCCTTTCCTCTCCTACCCCAGTTCCATGTGGACCAGAGGGGCAGGGTAAATTTTGCCCAGACGGAGCTGCTTATTCACGTGGTAAACAGAGAAACCAACCGCATCTTGGATGTAGACCGGTGAGAGGGGAGTTAGTCCGTCCCATGAACTGAGCCTCATTCTAGCACCATGGAGAGGGAGGAGGGAAGGGGCTCCAATAACCCTGGGAAGTGCCCCTGCTTCCCTTGGGGAGTTACTCTCTTAAAAGAAGAGATGCTTGAAAGAAACACTAAGGATCTGATTCTTCTTGCACAGCATGGCATGCAAAAATATGTTTAATGTGATTGCACATATATAACCTATATCAGATTGCTTTCTGTCTTGGGGAGGGGGGAGGGAAGGAAGGGAGGGAGAAAAATTTAGAACTAAAAATCACGAAAACAAATGTTGAAAACTCTCCTTATATATAACTGGAAAATAATAAAATACTTTTATTTAATAAAAAAATAAGAAAGAAACACTAACTTCAAGGGCAAGCACATGTAAGGGCTGGTGGGTCTTCAGGGAAGACTTCCTGTAGGAGGGGAAATTTGAATCCATTCTGAAGGCTGCTGCTAGAGGAGCAGGGGAAGTATCCCAGGTTGTAGGAGTGGACTAGCCTTATGACAAAGGGGGAGCGGGGAGGCCAGGATCTCTGATGTCCCCCTCCTCCATTTCCAGGGTGATCCAAATGATCGATGAAAACAAGGAGCAGCTGAGGAACCTCTTCCGAAACTATAACGTGCTGGACGTGCAGCCCGCCATCACTCCTCGGCTCCCTGATGACATGTCAGCCCTGCAGGTATGAGACCAAGGGACAATCAGGCTCCGGGATAGAGGAGAGATCGCGAGAAGGGCCGGAATTTCCCAGTGGCATCTGGGCAACTACCCAGTGGCTTCTGCTTTCCTGGATTAGGGAAGGGTCAAAGGTGTGGGTGGCTTCCAGTAGCACCATCCTAAGAGGCTTCATCCAGGGGCTCAGTCCCTGGGGATGGGCCCTTCCCCGGGAGCAGAAGCTGCCAACCCCACAGAGATCCCTCTAGGGAGAGCTCCATGCAGTACTCCCATTGACCCTGGGAATGTGAGGGTCTCACCAGGTGCCCTCCACTCATTGCTTCCCCTTCCAGATGGCGATCATCATTCTAGCCATCCTCCTCTTCCTCGCTGCTATGCTCTTCATTCTCATGAACTGGTACTACAGGACTGTGTAAGTGACATGCCCCCACCAAGACTCTTCTCCCCTCTCTCCTGTTCCCATCAGTCCACACCCTGTAGATGCTGTTTGATTATTGCCGGGGTGCCTCACTCAGGCTGGACACTTCCAGTTCAGCCTTCAATAATACACTCAGCTAGTACAGGTCTGTCCCACTTTATGACCCAAAGAGCCCCCTACCAGCCTTTTGAAGACTCACTAGGGGGGCAGCTAGGTGGCGCAGTGGATAGAGCACCAGCCCTGGAGTCAGGAGGACCTGAGTTCAAATCCAGCCTCAGACACTTAACACTTACTAGCTGTGTGACCCTGGGCAAGTCACTTAACCCCAATTGCCTCACCCAAAAAAAAAAAAAAGACTCACTAGGATTCCAGGTCTATTTCCTATGGAGCCTGTGGATGCTTTGACTTAGGGGCAGATCACCGCCCTCCCCCCACTCCTATCTCCCTCACCAGCCTTGCCTTATCTCCAGGCCTCCCTCTTTAGATATTCTTTCTCTGCTTCTCCCCAGACACAAGAGGAAGCTCAAAGCTATTGTGGCTGGATCCACGGGTGAGTGGGAGCCATCGGCTTTCTTGTCTTGAGAGGCAAGAATGGAAAGAGATGAGATTATCTGTCCCAGAAGGGCCTTTGAGCAATGAAATGTCACCCTCTCCTCACCCCATCTCCCCCCTGGGACCTTGGGATCCCATGCAGAATCCCCTCAGAAGATATGCTGTGACCCCTCTACCACCTGAATGGTCACTCTCCAATTCCCCCCTCCCTTCCCATTGCTTTCTTCTCTCAGGGAATCGAGGATTTATAGACATCATGGACATGCCCAATACCAACAAGTACTCCTTTGATGGGTGAGTGTGTCTGCGTGTGCTGGGGGAGGGCATTGCCAGGGTCAGCGGCTACACATGAGAGTCAAACAGACCTTCCCATTGCCCTTTTGGGGCCACCTTCCTGACTGTGATGACAAGGAGCACCCCTCCCCATTACTGAGGCACACCCTCTCTGCTACCCACCCACCCTGGGAAAGTTCCATGAGAAGCCCAAAGAGCCAGGGAGAATGACCTGCTTGGGGGCAGCTAGGGGGTGCAGTGGATAAAGCACTGGCCCTGGATTCGGGAGGACCTGAGTTCAAATCCAACCTCAGACACTTGACACTTGCTAGCTGTGTGACCCTGGGCAAGTCACTTAACCCTCATTGCCCCGACAAAAAAAAAAAAAAAAGAGAGAGAGAGAGAATGACCTGCTTATGGTTGGGTGAGCGAGGCTAAAAGGAAACCAGAGTTCCTTAGAGGACCAGAGGAGCCCTTCATTCTCCCACCCTGAGAGGTTCAAGGCTCACCTTCTCCAGGAAGGCTTCCCTGATTAAACCAGCTCTGAGAATGCTAACTAGTTAGCAGGGATAGCCAAAGGCACTGAAGTTGGCTCTGAGGGCTAGGTGGACAAGGCTGGCAGGGTCCAGTACCGTGTGGCCCAGAACTAGCTCTGTGCACCCTCCCTGCAGGGCCAACCCTGTGTGGCTGGACCCATTCTGCCGGAACCTAGAGCTAGCTGCTCAGGCTGAGCACGAAGACGACCTGCCAGAGAACCTCAGTGAGATCACAGACCTGTGGAATAGCCCTGCCCGCACACATGTGAGTCCTCCACCTCCCTGACCCTCTGTCCCTGCCTCCAGACCCTTGCACCCCTCAGCCTTCCCACCTCTACCGAGGTCCAAACAGGCCCCAATCCCAGAGGGCCCAGGGCCCAGGCTCCCATGTCCAACTCTGTGAAGTCCTTCTGGCCCCTGGGAACTCAGTGGTCAACTCCCTCAGTCACCTCTGCCCATGTGCTTAAGTGGATGCCCCAAGGACTGGAACAATTGAAAGCAGAATAAGGAGGGGATGCTTTAACCAAGCATAGCCACCTTCAAAGGGGCCTTCCTTCCTTCCTTTTTACTCCATCCCATCCTCAGGGGACATTTGGGAGAGAACCATCAGCTGTGAAGCCAGAAGATGACCGCTACCTGCGGGCTGCCATCCAGGAGTATGACAACATTGCCAAGCTGGGTCAGATCATCCGTGAGGGGCCCATTAAGGTGAGATCCTGGGGGCCTGTCCCACCTCTTCTCTTGGAGGACCCAGCCGCACTTGGAAAGGGAGTGCCCCTTCCAGGGGGAGGGGGCAGACTCATCCTCTCTGGTCAGCTCCCAGCTCCCTGGCAAATCATAACCTGAGTCACAAATGTAAATATCCTTTAAACAGAGGTGGCTCAGTGGTTAAAGCACCAGCCCTGGATTTAGGAGGACGCGAGTTGTTCAAATCTGGCCTCAGACACTTGACACTTAC
Source organism: Dromiciops gliroides (assembly GCF_019393635.1). Lineage (NCBI taxonomy): Eukaryota > Metazoa > Chordata > Mammalia > Microbiotheria > Microbiotheriidae > Dromiciops > Dromiciops gliroides. The sequence goes on from NC_057862.1 coordinate 51,753,386, forward strand.
TAGCTGTGTGACCCTGGGCAAGTCACTTAACCCTCATTGCCCTGCAATATAGATATAGATATAGATATAGATATAGATATAGATATAGATATAGATATAGATATAGATATAGATATAGATATAGATATAGATATAGATCCTATAAACAGAATGAGGAATTTCAAGACCTTGGAATCTTGTAAGTCCCTGAACCCACCCAAAAATGTGATCAAAACTATTCTAGAGGGGCAGCTAGGTGGTGCAGTGGATAGAGCATCAGCCCTGGAGTCAGGAGAACCTGAGTTCAAATCTGGCCTCAGTCACTTGACACTTACTAGCTGTGTGACCCTGGGCAAGTCACTTAACCCCAATTGCCCTGCAAAAAAAAAAAAAAAAGACAAAAAAAAGACAAACAAAAACTATTCTAGAAAGAGCATCCTGTCCCCTCCCCTTCCCTTAAGCTTTCATAAGAGGTTTCTCCACCACCACCGCCCCCAAGTTCTCACATGCATGCGTGCCTGCGTATGCGTGCACACACACACCTGTTGATGTGCCTGGTTTTATAGTTTAAATTTTAGAAAGTTTTTCCTAACATTCACCTGGCCCTTCCCACTATAACTTAATCATAATAGGAGGGTGACAAAATACCTTTGGCCTCTTATCTCTAATCTAGTCTCCCATCCCATCCCTGGGCCTCAATAAATATTCTTGAAGATGGGCTCATCAGGGATGTGAGAAGAGAACAGCCCAATTGGTCCCTATACTCAATTAGCCCCTGTCCCTCCACCCTCAATGCTGGAGTTCAACTTTGGCCACCAAGGGGGCCACACCCAGGCTTGGCCCAGACAGAGACCAGCACCCCCTGTGGTGGCTGGCTCTGGACACTGAGAGCAGAGGGCATCGCACCGGGCCCATCCTCCTGCCTCCAGACAGGGTCATCCTTAGTAGTAGCCCACAGCAGCCTCTCAGTTCCTGGCCTGGTCATTAGTCCTGGATTGCCCATTCTGCCTTAGAGCTCACCTCAGTCTCTTGTGCTGGATCCTCACCACCCATTTCCTCCTGACGGCTCTTCGAGTAGCAGCTGGAGGGTGGGCACAGCTCATCCTGCACTGAGGCAGTGTCCAGGGCCTCTCTGGAGGGGGAAGGGGGTTCAATCCTGTTACCTCCCTCAGGGTTCGCTGCTGAAGGTGGTCTTGGAAGATTACCTACGGCTCAAAAAGCTGTTTGCCCAACGTATGATGCAAAAAGCGGCCTCCGGCCAGTCCTCCATCTCAGAGGTAGCATGTTGGGCAGAGGGGGCAGGGCAGCTGCGTGTGATGCCCCAGACCTGGGGATGCCGTGTCTCCTTCGATCTTCTCCTAGAACAGAGACTGTCCTTTCTGCCTTCCGCCTTGGGTTGTTTTGAGAGTGTGGTATTTGGGGAGCTGGACTGTGTTGCTAACTTGTGTTCTTGGTGCTGAGGAAAGTAGGAAAAGAATGGGAGGCAGCGGTGGGGGCAGCAGTGGGGACGGGGAGAGCAGACACAGTGCTCCAGGGAAGATGTTGACCAGACCCTGCAAAGCTGGCTCAAGTGGCTGACTGAAGGAAGTGGCCCCTGCAGGGTGGGGAGGGGCTGACCAATAACCCCACGCCTGCCTCTTGCAGCTCATCCAAACGGAGCTAGAAGATGAGGTGGCCGAGCGTAGCCTGGGCCAGGGCAGCCTTCGCTTCCGCCACAAGCAGCCCATTGAACTTAAGGGGCCAGATGGAATCCACGTGGTGCACGGGAGCACGGGCACCCTCCTGGCCGCTGACCTCAACAGCCTCCCCGAGGACGATCAGAAGGTCCTGGGCCGGTCCCTGGAGACACTGACTGCCGAGGCTGGGGCGTACAACGAACGCAACGCCCGCACCGAGTCCGCCAAATCCACCCCCTTGCACAAGATGCGGGAGGTGATCATGGAGAGCCCACTGGAGATCACAGAGTTATGACTAGAAGTGGCATCGCTGGTGTGAGGGCATGAGGGCCCAGCCTGGGCAAGGGCAGGCGGCTCACAAGACTGCATGGAAGAGGTCACCCCAGAGCAGAGGGGCCAAGGCACCCTCCTTATCCTAGTCTTGGGGTGAGGGCCAAGGGGGGAGGAGGGGTCATGGCTCAGTCAGCCTAGAACAACCTCCCAGCCCCTCAGTAGTGACCTCTCCAGACTCTTTCCTTTTACCAGACGCTCATTCAGCATCTGATCTTTACATTCATAAAATTTGTTATTTTTTTAAGAAAACCAAACAGATCTATTAGCATCTATGGATGACATCAGGGGAGCTTGGCCCTGACTCCTGCGGGCCCAAGAGTTTAACAAACAACTTCTTTGAGGACAAGGACAAGGACAAGAAGCTCCAGGCCTTTGCTGCCCTCTCCTTAAACCCCACCCCACCCCCAGCCCAGCTCCGGTTTATCCATCCCCCTATTTGGGGAGGAAGCCGTTGGTTGGGCAAGGGGTATCCAAAGGAGGGGAAACAGTGATTGCCCTGAAAGCTGGTTTGACCTACCTACCTCCCCATCCTAGCACCTTAATCTTCGTTCAGAATCCCACTGCTTTTTAACCCATCCATGGATCCATGCCCATAATGGCAGCAGAGTCTGTCCCACTGTCCCAGCCCTGGAAGAGGAAGGGAGGCACAGACAGGACGGTCATTTTCTCCATTTTGCTGGCTCACCAAACACGTACAGCTAACCAAGCGAAACAACTGAGGTTCCCCAGGTTTTGAATGTCGAGTGTTTGTTGTGTAATTTTTAACAATTCCTTTATCCCTCTAACTGCCCCCACCTCACCTCAGTTTCATTTCTCAGTAGTCATTGTTGAAAGTTTTTGGAATGGTCTGTTTAAACAAAGGAACCGGAAATACACTCTGGATTTGGTAAATCTCACCTGTGTAGTCCTAGGTGGTGGGCAGAGGGATGGGGGTGGGGCAAAACCAAACCTTGGTCTCTTTGTTGACCTTCAGGAGCCTTTGGCTGCTGGGAGGTTGGAGAGGGGAGAGCTAGATAGGAACATAAAAGACTTTGGAAGTCACCCTTCTCTGGGCTGGGCTCTCTCTGCTTCCCTCTTCCAACCAAGGGGAAGATCTCCACATAGCTATGATGGATAAATTACCGCAAGCAAGTCTCTCATTTATCATAACTTTTATTGTGAATCATAGAAAGATTTAAGACAAAACAAAACAAAAAGTCATCAGTATTTAGTCTATTCCATAGTAGAGCAGGGAGCGCTATCACAAGGGAGCCTCACCTCTCTCACCCTCCCCTCCTCTTTCTGAGCCAACAGCAGCTTCCTCCAGTGAGGAGACTGGGACTCATCCACATTGTAAAAAAAAAAAAAAAAACATTTAAAAGGCCAAGAAGGGCTCTGAATTCTTGCACTTGATGACCAACTATGCCTTCCTTCTGCCCCTAATATAAGGCAACCAGTAGGTTAAAGGGACCTCTAACAGAGCAAGTGGCTCTAACAGCCTCAGTCTAGGACAGTTCTGAACACAACTAAGTGATTATAACTTTGATCTGGCCATCATTGGTGTTGGGTCTGAGTTTCTTCTGTCATCCCCGTGCACAGGCTCCTACTCCCTCCTACATCTCCACCATCCCACCAAACTCTAGTCCACGATGCAGGCATGCCACATCATTCATCTAGCAGAGGAGGAAAAAGCATGGTGACATGGCCAAGTATAGTGCCTCTCAAGCCCATGGCAATGATGGATGAATGGAACAAAAGGGATGGGATGGAGGAAGAAGAGAACATAGGCTCTTTTAGAAACAGGAAAAAAAATCAGATCTGTATGTTCCATTCCACCAGACACACAAGTAGAGAAGAAGTTGTCATTTCTCCAGTTTTCCTCTAATTTCATTCATTTTTCTTGCAATGCTCAACAGCCTAGGGGAAAGAGAGAGAGAGAGAGAGAGAGAGAGAGAGAGAGAGAGAGAGAGAGAGAGAGAGAAAGAATGAGAATATTAAGCTCTTCCAAAGGCAATCCCCCCAAACTATTTCCTTTTCCAAATTGAGCCCCAAGACTCACCACCAGGAGCTGCCCCCAACCCAGGCACTCATCTTTAGGCTGTGGTGGGGGTAAGAATGCCAGTAGTAAGTACTTAACAAATGCATGTTAACCAATTGGCTAATGATGCAGAAGATTTCAGAGTGGGTCTCCTTAACCCGTCCATGGATCCATGCCCATGATGGTGGCAGAGTCTGTCCCACTGTGTTGAATCCTAACAGTGGTGCCCCCAGAGTTGGAGATTGATGAGGTAAAAAGGTTGTAAGCAGTTTATACAGCGACTGGGGCAAGAAGCCTGGCATACACCTTTTTTTTTGCAGGGCAATGGGGGTTAAGTGACTTGCCCAGGGTCACACAGATTCACCTTTAATAAATGCTTGCTGATTTGACTATCAAGGGAAACAAGTGTCCAGCCTCAACTTCCTCTTTGAGAGAGGCAGGCAGTGCCCACAAGTGCCTGGAAAACATTTCCCCTGTTACCCTGCATGGTCTCCCTGGTATGGGGACATGAACCCCAGGGGAAGCCTAGCTCGGCCACTCAGTGACAGAAACCAAGTCTCAGCTACTTAGAGTAGGAGTTTCAAGAGGTCAAATGGTTAACTATGCAATGAAAACAGCTGACATTTGTCTATTGCTGGGGTCATGGACCCCTTGGACCATCTTGTGAAGGCTTCTATCAACCCTTCTCAGAATAATGGTCTTAATGTATGAAACACAAAGCATTGCAAAGGAAACCAGTTATATTGAAATAAAGCCATCAAAATATACTTTTTTTCAGGGCAATGAGGTTAAAGTGACTTGCCAAGAGTCACACAGCTAGTAAGTATCAAGTGTGTGAAGCTGAATTTGAACTCAGGTCCTCCTGAATCCAGGGCCAGTGCTTTATCCACTGTGCCACCTCGCTGTCCCAAAAATGTACTTTTTAAAAAAGTTAATAGACCCAGGTTAAGAAGCCAAGGCCTTGGCCTAATGCTGTCTTATTTACAAAGAACTTTATATGCTGTCCTTCCACATGATGCTTATAATACCCATGGGGGGGCACTTAGTAAAAATATGGACATTATCCTCATCTGCTAGATGGCATTCAGTCCTTGAAGGTGGCAAAGTGACTTGCCCCCAAACCCACAGAGAATAAGTAGAGCAGCCACAATTTGAACCCAGGTCCTCTGACTCAAAATCCAGGGTGATTTCTACAATGTCACTGTGAGCTGATTGTCACTAAACTCTAAACAAAGCAAAGGCTGAGCAGAGAGGAGAATCCATCCATTTTGCTGACACCCTCTGGGCCAAAAGACCCAAGGCTGATGAGCTACAAGCCTTTGCCAGCCTGCCATGACCAAGCCCTGGAGGAGGGAACTGAAGGAATCATGAGGGAGCACTAGATAAGAGGAGGGTTTCTAACCTAGTCCTGGAGAAGGGAAAGGGGTCTTGTCTCTACTTTCCTGACTTAGCCCCACAAGCAGAGCCAGTGAAAAAGCAGAAGCTGTGGCATGAGACCCGGTACTGTGAATTTCTTGAACTTGTCCATGTTTCCAAGGACCTTGCCAGGTCTTCCTTGGGACAGGATATTGGCCAGTGGAAGCATCCACACATCCCAAGTATGAACGGAGACTCTCTAGTCAGTGCTTCCATTGGCCCAATCCCAGACTCTCGAGGTCACCTCCCCAGAGCCAAGGAGAACGCTCACATTCCCCTTCTGTCCTAGAGTTAAGTCAAACAAAAGCTAAACCTTCCCCTCTAAACTCTACAGATAACCACAGATAGTTCTCTGCTTAGCCTCACTAAGCCCCACTGGTTTGGAAGGAAGCAAGCCCTACATCTAGATGAGTCCTGTTAAAGAATAGGTTCTGGACAGCCTTGGGGTCAAAGGTCAACCAATGCTTCCCAGGCAAAGACACTGACTTCAGAAAAGATGATTCACTTGTTAAAGTCTGCAGGGCCACCAGCAGCTGGAGCTGGCCACAATGGAAGCTAAAACACAACCCAAACAGACCCCATGCTGAAGGGAAACTCCATCTACCTGCTTCGAAGCCCCAAGAAACCCATGCCACATCAAACATTTATTTGCTGCCTCTTTGACCACTCTAACCCCCAAAGGAAGAAGCATGGCATGGGTGAAGAGTACTTGCCTTGGAGCCGGGAGACTGGGTTTCTCTTCCCTCTCTATATGAAATATCTCCCATGGGGGTAGGAGGCTAGATATCCCTCAGTCCACATCCCTGCTGGTTTCATGAGCTACTCTCCTCACAACTCCCCAGTGAGGGAAGTAGGGCAAGAACAAGACCAGAGGACCTAAGGTCTCCTAAATGAACAGCACTTTTCAACCTCCAAAAATCGATTAACAAATGAAAATCCCCACCATCCAGAGCTAACCTGGGGTTCCTAGAATTTGGGGTAAAGCTGAGGACAGTGGGAGGTACTTACATTGCACTGAGCTGCTGTCTCCATGTTCTTGCACCAGTAACTCGGGCCCCAAACACACTGCTCAGTTCCCAACGGGGGCTTAGAAGCTGCTTTGGGGCAAGCTCCAATTTTCTATATGGAGAGAAAGGGACATGAAAAAGCAGAATGAGATGGGCCCAGCTTCCCCCTCCCTCTCTACCTTCCTCCCACTTGGGATGAAGTGACCAAGTTCTAGGGAAAGGATGGTGCTTAGACCAAAGTTGTCTGGCTCCCTTGGGTCCCATGGGGGAGAGGGGGAGGGAGGGATTCTGCCTAGACCCCAGAGATGTCCAACTGGGCTGGGAGGAGGAAGGGGCTTTCTCCCACATGACACGAGGGCAATGATCCCACCCTGCTAGAAGGGGCTCATGGCCCACAATACTCTCAGCTCTCAGGAGGTGCCCATGGGCCCCAAGAACAGGTACCTCAGGGCAGCTCGGTGGCATAGTGGATAAAGCACCGGCCCTGGATTCAGGAGTGAGTACCTGAGTTCAAATCCGGCCTCAGACACTTGAAACTTACTAGCTGTGTGACCCTGGGCAAGTCACTTAACCCTCATTGCCCCACACAATAATAAAAAAAAAAAATTTAAGAAAAAAAAAAAAGAACAGGTACCTGATCACACTGGCATGCTTACCAGACACAGAGAATCAGGATTCAGCTCATCATGCAGGGCTGCTATCAGGACGGGCTCATACTGTTCCACAAACTCATCACACTGTTCAGCAGGACAAAGGGCAGCACTCAGACACCCACGTGGCCACACAGGAGACTCAAGGAGCCATCATGCTCTAAGCACCTTCCCAACATGCCCCAAACTAGCCCCTGGCCACCTCAGTGCTAAAGAGCTGTCCCATCTACTTCAGACCTCCCCAAACCTGTCACCTCCCTCCCAAGAGAATCTCAGGGTCTCCCTGCTCAATTCAGAGACCTGGCTACCTCTCCCACCCTTAGGAAGGAGTGCTCAAAGACCATTGGCTGATGGTTGAAAAACAAAACCCTCGATCTGATGAGGATGGAGGGAGATCATGCGTGAGCCCTGTGGGGCTCCCCGGCACCCAGGAGTCTTCCTGCCCAGGCATTACCTCATCCTTGTACACTCCAGGCAACATGCTACAAGCCTTCTCAAAGGCAGCAAGGATCATGGCTTTTGTGCTGTTCTTATCCAGGTTCTGGTCCAAATAACCATCGACCTTCTTGCAGACCTCACAGAAGACGCCGCTCTTAAGCCGGGCCACATTGACTGTAGAACAGAGAGGGATGTGGCGTGTGCAGTAACAGCCACATCCAAGATCATGAGCCCTGAACAAAAGGTCTACATGGGGGGCAGCTAGGTGGCACAGTGGATAGAGCACCGGCCCTGGATTCAGGAGGACCTGAGTTCAAATCCGGCCTCAGACACTTTATACTTAACTTACTAGCTGTGTGACCCTGGGCACTAAGTCACTTAACCCCAATTGCCTCACCAAAAAAAAAAAAAAAAGGTCTACATGGGTTTTTTCCTTCCTCACCTGAATGTGCTGGCCTTTCCCCTTGGCACATGTGAAGAGTCCCACACGCTGAGCCAGGATCAGACTCCTCTAAGAGCAGATGCAGAATATTCGGGCCATAGATGTCCACCAAATCTCGGCAGGTCTTAGCTAGGTTCCTGGGGATCAGTGAGCACACTTTCTCTGCTGCTTTAATCACATCTTCCTGTGTCCCAGGAGATAATGTAAGAGTGACTCAGGTTCTGGTGCTGTGCCTTGTAAGGGGTTGGGGTATTACAGAGAGATGGGAGAGGGAAGAAGGATAGGGAGAAGGGGCAAGAGGGCACCACACCCCTCTCTGTAGAGCCCTAAAGTTAAAACAGCTGATTGGATTTTAAGCATTTGCTAAAGTCCTGCCCTGTTGTAACAAATTTATTTTCCTCCTTTGTGGCTGTGAATCTGTGGCCTAAGAGGGCCTACCCTGGGTGCCTGGGGGCACAGGACTATCTTCAAGGAGCTAGAAAATAGCTTATTCATGAGGGCAAAGCCAGCAGGCGCATCTCATTCTCACACTGAAGCAACTTGGCTTGAAGGAAGGACAAGGGGCCCAGAGCGACCATACCCAGCCCCTTGTCTGGGCTCAGTAATGTTGGTGGATCATGGGAAGGGGCTGACCACTGAGCATACATACTATTGTCTGGTTGTTGTCCAGCAACTTGATGATCTCTTTGATGACATACTGGCACAGCTCACAAGTGGGACCAGCTCTCATCTGAACCAAGTTCTTCTGTGAAGAAGCACATGGGGACCTCAGGGTCAGTGGGAAGGCACCCCCTGCCTCGAGGCTCCTCCCAGCACACACTGCTCCAGACTCAGGGTTGTGCCCAAGTGCCTGTCACAGGCATGGGGAAGCAGAGGCACCGGGACACAGGATCCCACAACAGGAGAACGCTGAACTCAGACTCTACACCGGGGTCTCCTGATTCTGAACTTGGGGCCCCAAAGGCCTGGCTGCTGGTGCCATAAACATGCTCACTAGCCATGGGACCCAGGGGCCTCAGGCTTCTCATCTGTAGGATGGGGACAACACACACTCTACTTCTCCCAGCAGACAACGTGGAGCCCACGATGGCTGCCTACAGTTAGACAATACCTTTGCTTGGTCTCCCCAGGCCTGGGGCTGGGGAGATGGGAGCAGGAAGGGAGGGAGGGTTGGAGAAAGAGCAACCTGGATAAAGGTTGCCTAATTTTAGGCAAAGCCAACACATTTGGGAGACTGGGGAAGAGAAAGTAGATTTAATGGGCTGATCAGAACTTAGTCCTTCTCTATGGAGGCAGTGCAGAGAGCAGACTCATGGAGTCAGAGGACCTGGGTTCAAATCCCACCTCTGATGCTTAGTAATTGTATGACCTCAGGCAAGTCACTTCCCTTCTCTGGGCCTCAGTTTCCCCATCCAGCTCCACATCTATGATCCTGTGACTTCCCGGAGGTGTCATTCAGGGAATATTCACCACCTCATTCAGTTCCAGAGTGAGCCAGCCCACACCGGATGCTAAAACCTTAAGAAAAATAAACTAGGCGCTACAAAAGAGGCCCTGAGACCATGAAAGTCAAGCCAAGGGGGCCGGGCCTGTTCTCTGAGTGAACCTCCTCATCTAATCCAAGTTCTGTCCCCCAAGACCACTCCCTGAGGAGTTAGAGAAAAGCAAACTGGAGGGTGAGCTTTTCACAGAAGGCTTTGAGTTTGGCTGCTTGAGTTGGGCAAGTGAGTGTCTCAAGTTCATCTGTGTGTCTCAAATGAGTCAGTGAAGACCTGCTCCCATCTCTGAGCTGTCCTTACTGCTCCAGAAAGACCCAACAGGCAATGGGTAGAAGGAACAGGGATCTAGCTTACCTCCACCAGCTCCGGTGCAGGGATCTCATTGCTGGCAGCCACATGAGCTGGGACCAGGGCCTGCAGAGGCATTTCCTTCCCTGTGTCACAGAAACCAGTATATTCACACATCCCCTTGGATTCCTGTAGAGAAGCAGGATGGGGAATGGGCTCTGGGAAAGGCCAGCACACACCCCAACAAATGTACACACCACTGCCTCCCCCACGGCCCACAGGTCTCTCACAAATGGGAACTGCCCCAAGGTGGAAGCACTGGGGTAGCAAAGAGGTGAAACAAAGGTCTGCTCTGGGGACACATTGGTCGAGGAAACACTGTCAATATTGGTGAAAACCACCTTTGGGAACTTAAGTCCCACTTTGGGCTTCTTCTTGTCCATGTTTTACTGAGGGACTTATAGTACCACTGCTTACCCTGTTAACCCATTCTATGGGCTTAATTCAACTGGAAGGCCCCATCCAAAGATATTCTCTGTCCTCAAGATTTTGGAGGTAAGGTACGAGTTATTACCCCCACTGATCTTGTGCATCAACATGCATTTATTAAGCACTTACTGTGTGCTAGGGACAAGTTCAGGAGATACACAGAAAGAGCAAAAATAGTTCTTGTCCTCAAGAAGCTTACATTCTAATGGGGAGATGGCATGTGTATAAACAGAGAATGAATGGAAGGTGACCTTAGAGGACAAGGCATCGGCAGCTGGGGGGACTGAGAAAGGCCTCCTATAGAAGAAGGAGCCCTTGGGCTGAATCCTGAAGGAACTACTGCCCCTCTCTGCCCTGGAATGGAGACCAGGTCCCCAGCTTGGTTGTGACCAGCCAATCAATGCCAGCAGCACTCACCACCAGCAAAGAATCCCCCATAATCTTTTGTCCAGCCCCCTCATTGTCTGTGAGCTGAAAGCTCCAGAAGTCACTGTAGCAGATCCAGTTGCACCGCCCCCCCACCAAGGCCTGCTGCTGGCTTGTACCAGGCAGGGGCTCAGGGCCTCACTGCTAGCTTTCCAGGATATGGCCTACTCTGCACCGTACTCCCCCCTTGCCCCAGGGAGATAGACCTTTCCCACCAACCTTCTAAGTTGTCTTGGGCTAGAATGTTATTTCACCCCATGCTTTTGGTTCACCCCACATGTTGGTTTTGCGACTCCAGAATGCATTTTGAGGCATTATTTTTAAATTGTTTGGAGGGGAACTTGGGAGAGGTTGGGTGAGCCCCTGCCTTTAGTCCACCATCTTGGCTCCTGCCTCATCAGCTCTTGCTACAAAATCAACATCCTACTTACTTCTGGACCATTTTCCACCCAGCTGCCAATTATCATCATCAAATTTATACAAGCTTCACAGGCGAAAGATTTCTGAAAGGGAAAGGATAAGTGACTTCTAAAATGTTTAACAAAGCATTGAACAAAGTTTAGTACTGCCATTTTTACCTTCATGTTAAACTTTGGGGCGCTTTGCCCCGCAAATACACACAAATGTACCCAGCCCTATTTCACACATTTATTAGTGTGGCTTCTACCCTTTTTGACAATTAACTACCTGTATGCCATACCGCACAACTCACAAAGCTACCACTGTGATCTATTGTGCTGCCTTAGCCACAAATATTACTGCTTGACACGACTGCTGTTTTAGACAGAATTTTCCCACAATCCTCCCCCTTGGCTGCCATCTCCCAAGCCCCTGGAGTCGTGCCCTGCTCTTGGGACTAGCGAAAGGACTGGTTTTGATTCACAAGCTCACCCCTTACTTCTGTGGACTTGAAGGAGGGAGGAGAGAAAGAAACAGAAACAACAGGAACGGGGTGGACTGTGATGAGGTGAAATGAAAGCCATGGAGGCCCTGTCCCCATGGGAAAATATATAGGAGGTCACTAGTGGGCAACTTTGAAGCCAAGGTGTTGTGGAAAAACCATGCATGAAGCATGTGGAAGCAGATTCTATGCTGCTAAAACTTGTTTGGGCTGCCAAATGAGACTGGTGAGCCCTGATTTTTTTCTCCTTTTTTTTCCCCTCTCTTTCTCTCTCCCAAGAGGGTGAATGCATGTTGTTGTTCAGTCATTTTTTTAATTATTCATTTATTTATTTTGTTTTTTCTCAATTACATATACAGATATTTTTGAGGTCCAAATTTTCCTCCCACCGTCCCTTCCCTCCCCCTTCCTGAAGCCAGTAAGCAATTTGATATAGGTTATACATTACAATCATGTTAAACTTATTTCCACATTAATCAGAACAAAAGGAAAGAAAAAATGCAAGAAAAAACAAACAAGAACAATTTTTTTTAAAAAGCAACAACAAAAGTGAAGATAGTATGCTTCAGTCTGCATTCAAACTCCATAGTTCTTTTTCTGAATATGGAGAGCATTTTCTACCATAAGTCTTTTGGCGTTATCTTGGATCATTGCATGGCTGGAAAGAGCCAAGTCCTGTTCAATCATTTTTCAGTCATATCCTACTCTTCATTAACCCATTTGGGGTTTTCGTGGCAAAGTTACTGCAGTGGGGGCAGCTAGGTGGCACAGTGGATAGAGCACTGACCCTGGATTCAGGAGGACCTGAGTTCAAATCCAGCCTCAGACACTTGACACTAGCTGTGTGACCCTCAGCAAGTCACTTAACCCCAATTGTCTCACAAAAAAAAAAAAGTTACTGCAGTGGTTTGTCAATTCCTTCTCCCACTCATTTTACAGATGAGGAAACTAAGGCAAACAGGGCTAAGTGACTTACCTAGAGGGGGCAGCTAGGTGGCACAGTAGATAAAGCACCAGCCTTGGATTCAGGAGGACCTGAGTTCAAATCCAAGCTCAGACACTTGACACTTGCTAACTGTGTGACCCTGGGCAAGTCACTTAACCCTCATCACTCCACAAAAAAAAAAATAAATAAATAAGCAAATAAGCAAACAAATAAATAAATAAGTAACTTGCCCAGAGTTACACAGTTTGTAAGTGTCTGGGGCCAGATTTAAACAGAAGCAGAGAAAGTGAGCCTTCCTGAGTCCAGGTCCAGCCCTCTAGCTATCCACTTTGCCACCTAACTGCCTGTGAATATACAACATACTTCTTTCTTTCTTTCTTTCTTTCTTTCTTTCTTTCTTTCTTTCTTTCTTTCTTTCTTTCTTTGTGGGGCAATGCGGGTTAAGTGACTTGCCCAGGGTCACACAGCTAGTAAGTGTCAAATGTCTGAGGCCGGACTTGAACTCAGGTACTCCTGAATCCAGGGCCAGTGCTTTATCCACTGCACCACCTAGCCACCCTAACATGCTTATTTCTTAAGAGTTTGTTTACCGTTTTTGTTTATTCTTTTAAAGTTTACTTTGTCTTAATAAGCCAGTAAACAATCAAAACCTTTTGATCAACAAATTGATAAACTGGATATGCTATTGTTTCAATGGGATATTAAGTGGGGAGATAAGAAACAGGTTAGAGAGAGATTTTAAACTGCTATATTCGCCAGAGTAAGATTTCTGACTGGGGGCTCAAAGCTAAAAAGAGTTATTAATGTATTTCTTTCTACCACATCCTAGAGTGGAGAGACTACACTCACCAGGGCTTCTCTGGGCATATGAATCAGTAAGCTGGGCTGGGCTAGCCCAGAGGCATGCATCTACCATTATCATAGCCTGGTTTGAAAGGATAATTTTCCTTTTAGTCTTCAGAAAGTAAAAACCCAAGAGGTGACTAAAAAAGTCAGTTTCCAAGTGGAAGAGCAGACAAGCTCATGAAAAACAGGGAAGGGGATGGAGTAAGAGTCACTGACACATTCATAGCCCTCCCTGCCTGCTCACAAATTTAGCCAACGGCCTTCACCTCTGCTGTCCTTTCCATATACTCCCCAGAAGGGGTTTATGATATAGTAGGAGAGTTTGGGTATTTATATCAATGACTCATACAAGGCAGATGTGGATGAGGTGTTCATGAGGACCAGCACCTTTGGTGTGAGGGTTTGCCAAGCCCTTTTCAGGGCTGCTCATCCACCTTTGGTGCCCCCCTGATTCACCCAAATCTCACCTGTGACTCCAAGAAGCTGTAGTGTGTACAGTGGCCACACCCTAGTAAAACTGTCTTTGCAGACAGGTTAAACCAGGTTGCGGGTAACCAACAGACCTAAAACCAATCAGTGAGTTAGAGGAATGTCTACCCCAAGCATGTGAAGACTTTCCCTGGTATAATGGGCGGATGAGAACAATTTGTTTCAACAGCCATGAAGGCGGCTGAAGCAGGCTTGGTCAGGCATCAAAGACACCAAGGTCAGCCACTGCATCCTAAGCCATCACCAGTCATCTTGACTTTTGTTCCAACAAAGGATTTTGATGACTCAGGAAAAGAGAATGAGGCCGATGACTTTGCACAACTCCAGCTCACCTAAATTCAATCAATGAGCAAATCATCGCCCATAATGTCAACATCAAGAAGTTGTTTTCTGTGGCTCTTGTAATCTACATTTGATTATAAACACTTCAGTTTCTTCATCTGGAAAATAAGACTTAGCCTGGATCATATCAAAGGTCCTTTTCCACTCTAACTTCCATGATTCAACAGTAAAGATTGTCCTTTTTTAAAAATTTTTTCAGAGCCAAATAATAGAATTCATTACTCTCACTCTGAAGACAGGTTTCAAGGTATCACCTAAGACTTGGGGTCAGTCAGTCAATAAGCATGTATTCACCACCCACCATAGCCAGACACTGGGCTAAGCACCAGAGGGACAAAGAAGGAAAAATGACAGTAGTCCCTACCCTCAAGGAGCTTATAATCTAATAAGGGAGGGAACATGCAAATAACTATATACAAGCTTTGTTGTTAGACATTTTGGTCGTGCACTACTCTTTGTGGCCCCATTTGGGGTTTTCTTGGCAAAGATGCTGGAGTGGTTTGCCATTTCCTTCTCCAGCTCATTTTACACATGAGGAAACTGAGGCAAACAGGGTAAAGTGACTTGCCTGGGGTCACAGGACTAATAAGTGTCTGAGCCTAGGTTTGAACTCAGGTCTTCCTCAATCCAGGCCCAGTACTCTGTGCACTGCACCATCTCACTGCCCCCAACAAACAAGCTATAGAGAAGATAAATAGGAAATGATCAACAGAAGGAAAGCCCAACTATCATCCCCACCATGGCTGTGGGACTTCCATGAGGAAGAAGAAGAGGAGGAGTTCTTCAGAAGCTCTTCCAAGGGGGCAGCTAGAGGATGTAAAGCACCAGCCCTGGATTCAGAAGTACCTGAGTTCAAATCCGGCCTCAGACACTTGACACTTACTAGCTGTGTTACCCTGGGCAAGTCACTTAACCGTCATTGCCCTGGAAAAAAGAAGAAGAAGCTCTTCCAATTCTCAGTTTTAGGGTCTAAGTGTGCTTCAAATAGGGACAAGTTTATGTGGGGCTGCGCTGAACTAAACATATATTATCTCTGTGAACACTGCTAATTTACAGAGAACCTAACAACAGATGTCCACTTTTACTCTCCAATTAGGAATTTGAGTCCCACAGGAAGAGACAGAGGCATCACTGTATTTCTGTTCACCACATCTGAAGTCTTGAATGGTAAATCCCTCACTTGGTTGGTGGATCTCACCAACTTCTCCATTTGGAAGTATCTGGAAATAAGAATCTTCTAGCCAGCTTTGAGGCCAACGGAGCTCCTTTATACCAAGGAATCCAGCCTGGGTGGTAAGAATTAAAGGATGTGCAAGTATCTAGGGAGCTGTTTCCTTTCTCTAAATAGGTTTACTATACAATGATGCTCATTCCTCTCCAACCCACTGGATTTTTATCTGGGAATCATAATTTACTTGACACATTTGATGGGATTGGAGTTTTACACACTCATGCTAGAAAAAGTCACTTAGGGCCCTCTAGAGGTAGGTGATATAATAATAATAACAATGACAACAATAATAGCTAACATTTATCTAGTGCTTGCTATGGGACAGCTAAGGGGTACACTGGATAGAGCACTGGGCCTAGACTCAGGAAGACTCATCTTCCTGAGTTCAAATCTGGCCTCAGACACTTACTAGCTAGGTGACCCTGGGCAAGTCACTTCACCCTGTTTGCCTCAGTTTCCCCATTTGTAAAATGAGCTGGAGAAGGAAATGGCAAACCAATCTAGTAACTTTGCCAAGAAAACCCCAAATGGGGTCAGATAGGGTCAGACACAACTCAACAACTATACATACATACATACACAAACACACACATATATGTATACGTGTGTGTATATATATATATAATACATATACAGTTTTTACATATTATCTCCCCAACTAGAAAAGTCAAAAAAAAAA